>NW_026264853.1:1193712-1283104 GCF_000817695.3 Arachis duranensis
TTAGTTTGTATATGACATACATATATATATATATATACATACGCACAAGAGAATGGGAAATGGTAATCTCTTCGCACCCATCTCATTGTCTTATTATATGTTTTCATGGCTGCACTCGATGACTGAGTTTTGTATTTAAATTAAAACCATATCTTTAATTTAATTTCTCACACAAAATGCTCACATCCGTAGTTTAAATTATTGACTAGAAACTAGTCACATACACATTAATACAGTTTAAGTAAACAGATTATTGTTATTCACCAACTTTTAGTGTGAAACTAAAAACAAACTTTTATTTTGTACAATAAAGATCTTTCTGGAGATTTGCTAACCTTTCACCTATGCATGCAGTCATTTTTTCACTGAGAAAAAAAAAGTCAGTAAAATTTATTATTTTTAATCAGCAGTTAGTTAATAATATTTAAAAATATAAATTAAAAATATATTATAAAATTGATAGACTAAAAAAATTAGACTAATAATTAAAAGTGTCAGCTAAAAATAATAAAAAGATTAGACTAATGGTTGAACTTTTTTCTTTGTTATATTCTCTATCTAGTCTCTAATTTTTTTTTCTGGTCTCTAACTAATTTATTTCTTTGGTTAAAACGTTTTATATTATATATTGCTTGATTTCTTTGATTTTTCATTTCATCTATTGCTTAATTTCAAACCGTAAATAAATTAAGGTCCAATTCTGTGACTTAGGTACACAGAAGTACGAAATGGTACATAATTATTAATGAATTAGGTATATATGTATGTTGGGAAGTTATAGTAGCTTCGTATCATTGTCGGGTATTAATTTCATTTGTGTATGTAAATCCATTAATCATCTAAGGATTAATTAATTCGCATCAATCAAAATCCCTCACCTCTGTTTTTGTCATTATTTATTTATCTGTATGTACTATCTGTATATTAGCAAACAGTTCTTGTTGTCCCATGAACACATTGACAAATTGAATTTCTAAACAGCCACTAATTAAGGGACACAAATGAATGGGTGGTCACAATCTGATTGTCCCGTATTGAAATATAAATAAAACTTCAGTTATTAAGAGAAGTCATATTTTGACAATCAATTTTTGCTTTGTGTCCGAACTGTATTAATTAACGATTCATGATTCGATTGGTTCAATCGGCCGATTCGAACCGATTTTCAAAACTTTAACGACGACGAGTACTACTACTACGTGTACTTTTATTGTACTCGTCACAATTTTACATACGTGAAATAATATTATTATTTGAATAATATTTTAAAGAGTAAAATATATTTTTTATTTTTAAAAATTGACAAAAATTTTAAAAATATTTTTAAGTTTTATTTTGTTTTAATTCTGTTATAAAAGTTTTTAATTTGCATTAAATATATTTCTAATAGCTAATTTAAAAAAATTAGAACCAATTCAACAATAATTACATAAGAACAACTTTTAACACAAGTAAATCAAACATAATTGTTATGCATTATTGTTGGATAGGTTTTAATTTTTTTTAAAAATTTAGCTATCAGGGATATATTTCACTACAAAAAAATATTGAGTATCGTCGGATTTACCGTCAGAAAAACGGCTAAAATTTGACGGTATAAACTTCGCCAATAACATATTACCGGCAGATATAGCGACAGAATAAAGTTGAAAGAAAACAAAATCTATTGAACGTTATAGGCAAAAAATTTCTGCCAATAACATTAGCGCTATATCATACGTCCCCGCACTATTTTAATCTGACGGTAATACAAACGGAATTTTTTTTTTGAAAAAATGATTGGGATGTTATCGTCGATATATTCCGACGGTAGTCCTTTTATTTTTTTTAAATAATACTTTTACATCCATCTATAGTGTACCCTGATAATTAATAATCAAAACAGTGTTTAAAATAAATGTGAAATATCAAACATACAAAGTAAAAATACAAAATGATGGTAACTGAAATATTTGAAACAATGCTAATTATATTATATTCTTCTCAAAGTTTTATAAAAAATATGTATCACAGAACTATATTTATATTAATCATATTCAGATTCATCATGTTCTTCCTCTGGTTCACTATCCTTCTCTTCCGAAATAGTTTCCTAATCATCGTACTCGTCTTCCTCTTCTTCGTCGCCATAAACCTCATCTTCTTCATGAAGATCGTCGTTCTCACGTGGTAGTACGTCGTCATCTATTCCAAGGTCAATTATGTCATCATCCGTAACAGCCGACCTAAGGATGATCGCCTCACAAGTATTAATCACTATTTTCAAAGGAGTTGGGTCATCAATCTGGTAAAGTTCCTGACCTCTATCCTATCATCAAACTCGATGCAGCATCTTGCCTTAATCTTAACGACAACCACCCAACTAGACTTGCATGAATCCAGATAAGGCAAATAGTATACTTGTCGTGCATTTTTAGGTAGAATAAAAAGATTGTAGTGCCTATATTTCCTGGATATATTAACTTTAGTGATATCGTAGACCTTGTGCTTTTGTATTCCTTGTCGCAAACTTTGATCATACCATTCACATTTAAACACGCACACCTTGTACCTATTCAAAGTAGAGGCAGACCGGCTAATTCCCTACTCCTCTACTTCTCCATGTCCCGTCCACATCCAATACCCATCCTTGAACCCGTTACAATAGAGGTGAAGCTTTATATTCGTAGGTCCTAACCACTTAGTCAGTCAATACTTTTCATAAGGACACCTAGATACCCCTTTAGACCTAAACGGTTCCATGTTAAATACATGCCCAACAAACACGTCAACTCCCTCAAAGAATTTAGGTTTTAATCCCCCATCCACCGTTATCCCTATCATACATCTATAGACGATGACTTGGAATCATATTGAAATACACACCCTAAAATTCAACGAACATGACAAATTATTAAATTTTTTAAAAAATTTGGTAGAATGTACCCTATAATTAGAATCTTCGACCAAATACAATTATTATTTTCTACAAACCAATTAAAGATGTTTTACAACAAATTAAATGAAATTTTGGCTGAACTTTTCCTTAATTCAAAGACATCCAGCAAATAAATATAACAGGTTGGACAAAGGAAACAACTGCAGGCATAAATTAGAATAAACACGAATTCAATATCCTAACTGTTCTAGTGCATAATCCCTTATAACTCTATAATTTTCCAGTAAACAAGGGTTTTGAGAAGGCGTATCTACACGACCTTCTCCCACTTCCGTCCTAAAATACTATCCTAGAAAAAGTAAGTCCAACATAAAATTTAAATAATTGATTATAGTTAGAGATAGAAAACCTATCTAAAATACGGATGCACAGAATACGAAAAAATGAAATCCAATTGATTTTAGAAAAATAACACCATCCTAATAAAAAAGAAAACTTATTAAACACGCAAGGTAAAACTAATTAATTCAACAAACTAGACAAAGTCTTCCAACAATGTCGAGCATTCTTAATCTCACCATACTTAACCTATCGTAACTTAATTTAATTTCTATTTACATTAAATTAACATAAGAAACCCTAATCACAAACTTCATTACCTTAATTTAATCAATGATTTAATAATAAAATATATAACAAAACCATAAACTCACAAAAAAATGAAAAAACTAAAAATCCTAAACCGAACTCTAACCACAAACTTTAATTTAATCAATAATTTAATAAAATACTTAACAAAATCCTAAAATTACAAAAAATCTAAAAAATTATACCAAATTTTAATCACAAATTTTATTACACTAATTTAATCAATAATTTCATAAACTACTTAACAAAAAAATTCTAAACTCGCATAAAAATTTAGAAAAAAAAGAATTATAGCAAAATTATCTTTGCTGGTGGCTGCAAGATGCTGGAGGCGTGGTGGTAACATGAGGCGGCAGTGACGGCAATAATATCACTATCACCGATGGCTCCAGCGGCGACCGACATCTCCAGCAGCTAGAACGTCCAACGACGACGACAGCAGAGGCTCTAGCGGGTGGCGGCGATGCCAACAGCTTCTCCCCTTACTAGAGACCATGAGAGGAGAGAGAGAAATGAGAGAGAGTGAACTCGCAGAAGTGAGTTGAATTTTAACCCAACATTACCATCGGATTTATTGGCGGAATGTTCCGCTGGTAATAAATTGCACAAACGCAGTATTTCACTAAAGCGAGTTACCGTCGGCAAAGTCTGCCGGTAAAGTTGCATCACTAAAATAATATTTTATGCCATTTATCACCATCGAATTTAGAGTCAAAACATAAAATCCGACGGTAATCAATTAGTGGAACCATATATACCTTGTAACCCACCCGAAATCCGACGGTATTCATCGTGTTTCTTGTAGTGTTTGAAGCAAATCGAAAACTTTTGGGACAAAATTGAAACAAAATAAAGTTTAGAGATATTTTTGAAATTTTTGCCAAACGTTAGATACAACAAATATACTTTATCCTATTTTAATAAAAATTCTGATTTTGAAACTCAAAAAACAAAGATTAGGTTTAGAAACACACACCACCAAACATAAATCCCTATTCTAACCTCCTGCTCTAATCACTCTCCCACTCCGAAGCTGCGACTGATGTGCCTCCCCTCTATCATGTCGTCAGTTGTGCTCCCCACGATAGCGTCGTCCAATCGCCCCTTCTTCCTCTCCCTCGAACGTGTGTGCCACTGACCCCTGTGTCGTCCCCATCAACCGTGTTTGACAATTGCCGCTGTGGCCTCTCCATCCACCACGGTGTTTCGATGACGCTGAGCCATCTTCTTCCAACCCCAATCGTACACAAACCCTAATAAAAAAAGAAACATGCACCCACTGACCCGAAAACAAAACATCCGAAATTCTCTAGTGATATAACCACTTATTCATAGAGAAACATCCACTTACTTATATAGAAATATCTAGTAACATAAAAAAATTTATCAAATCGTATACACAAACATTCACTAATAATTAAATAGAAACATCCATCAAATCAAGAAAGGAACATCTCATATATACGAAGCCTTCTACATAGACCCTGAATCCCTAAGCAGAAAAGAAATATCTATTAACTCGAAAAAAACATCTAAAACTCTTTAAAAATACAACCACTTATTTATAGAGAAACATCCATTAACCTTTGGAATGGTGCCACGGAGGAGATGCAGCGAGACAGAGGACGCGGCACGACTTGCAATCGTCGCTGTTACGGAGGAGATGAAGGACGCAATGCAATAGTGCCACTTGCGAGCGCCATTTCTCACCTAACAGCGTCACTAGTGTGTACGGCGTGCTCTCAGCAAAGGCAGCGTGAGGGGCAGTTTGACGCCGGTGATGAAAAATGCAACAGCGGTGCCGACGTGCTGTGTGCGGAGGTTGAGGGTGTCGGAGAGAAGGGGAATGCAACGACTGTGATTGTTTTTTTTACTTCTGTGTAAATTAGTCAAAAGTAAAATTAGGATTAAATTTTGGTAAATATACGGAGTGGAATGTTTTTTTAGTGAGTTTTGCAGTGTAGTCTAAATGCAAATTAGTTGAAACTGACTGTACCCTAGATGATTATTTAACGGAATTGAAAATTATTTGTAAAAGTTCATAAACAAGTGAGGCCCAAACAAAAAATTTTGGATTTTCAAAATTCTGTAAATATTCATCATGAGCACGTGAAAATAGTTCTGAAAATGTTACTTGAAATAAAGATAACAGTAAATACAATGAGTATAAACAAAATATGTAATACTTTTTTAACGAAAGAAAACCGTTTATTAATAAATATGATCTGCTAAAAAAGAGCCAGGTGATCTAAAGAAGCTAATATGATTTTTCATAATTACAAAATGAGTATAATGATAGGTAATTGAATTTTTTAGCCAACATCAATAATTTTTTAAAATTATTTTATTTATCTTAAATTTTAAATATTAAATCATAAATTTTTCATTCTAAATTTTAAATTACAAACTCAAATTTAAAATAGACTAATATTAACTAACTAAAAGTTAGTTACTTACCCTTTTTAACTTAACCATTAAACTCATTTAACAAAGCTAGTTATACGAGTTGACAAATTTCTGTATTTCATCGAGGTTGGAATAGTACAAAACACTTTTAGGGTGTGTTTGAGAAATCCGTTGAAAGAGAAGAAGTACGTTTAGATTTCTTGAAATGGATTTACTTCAATGTTTAAGTATTTTAAAAAATATTCTCTGGCCGAAATTATTGAAGTCCAACTATTTGAATGGAGCACTTACATTTATTTCTCTAGTGAAGATCCAGGAATGAAGCTTCCCCAAAGGAAGCACTGTTGGTGATTGTCTCTTTCTTTGTTAAATTCCTTCCCAAAAAAAAAAATGGTAGATAAAAATGGTTTCAGTTCAATTCGTGGTTGATTAAAAAAAGTAGTCCGCAATTGAAGGACTTAGTCTTTGGTAGTGGAGCTTAGAAGAGGGATAAAGAAGAGACAAATTACTTAATGTGTTTGTTGCCTGGACTTAAAAATAGTTTGAAAGATGTTTGGGGTCACACATATAATATTAATAATAATAATGACGACTATAATTCAATATAGGTGTTCCAACTTCTACCCGTCATGATTAAGATCATGATCCGTTTTCAATATAACCCATAAAATCTTTAAAGAATGGGATGTTGCACAAATTGCACCCACTTAGAATTAGTATATAGTGTTTAATTAAATTGAAGCTTACTCTAAAGTCATCCAACAATTACATTTCCGTGTTGAACGTTTGAGTGAGTCAGTAATTATATAGTATTTTTTTTCCCTTTTCTGTTTCATGTTGGAGGAAAACGATTTTTTCTTTTTTAATATTGGATGATATTTAGTGTCATGCGTAATTATGATGCAGTTGTGTGTTTTATTGCGATATCAAAAATTAGAAGAAATCGCTTCCCGCAATTTATAGATAGCAGCAAGAAGACAAAAAAAATAGAAAAAAAAAGAAAATAAAAAAATAAACTAGAAGTATAGTGGGACAATTTGTCAAAAAAATGACAAAATTTGAGATTTATAATCGCAAAAGTTCAATTTTTTTTATCTCTCTCACAAATCACAATATCATACTTCAAATCGTCCCCACCATACTTTTAGTTGCCTCTCTATTTTCTTTTTTTCTGCTAATTTTTAGTTTTCTTGTTGCTGTTTACAAAGTGCAAGGACAATTATTACTGGCCTTCAATATCATACTGTATATTTTACACCAACTCATAGCCAATATTAAAAAAAAAATTACGAGAAAAACTATTTGAATATTTCTTTGATCCAACCTTCAAAATATTGTATAACATCAGAAATGCACTAACACAGGACATAAATATACAAGACATTATTGCACATATAAAATAAAGTATATAACAACTCTATTAAAATTTAAATTATATGATATTTCGTAATTTTATTTTTTTAAAATATGACATTACAAATTATTAAAAAGTTTATAGATTACTAATCCTGGTATATATAATTAGCTGAGGAGTTCAGCTCAATCAAACTAACAAGAATTCTTGTTTGTGTTAATTAATAATCTATAAGCAAATTGTAAGAATTTCAAGTTCAACCCACATTATTATCAAAAGTCCAAGTGATGGATATGTTAGTGGAAGTTGACATCATAAACTTGCATCATACATGGTGGCAAGTCTTTCAAGGACAGAAATGAAAGAAACTTAATTAGTGGCATACTTTCAACACATATATTCCAATATATTACATATTTACACAAATTAAAATTCGAGCCTAGCTAGTGATTCATCTTGGTCAAGGTAGAAGTTTATCTAATATCTCTACTATGGTGGCTAACCGGGCCAATTGACCTTGACCTCCTCAATATAATTCTCATCTGAATAATAATGTAGTTCTGATGAATTATAATTTCAATGGAAGATGCCCAAAGAAGTGGAACAAACTTAAAAAGAGTTTAGGCCTATTTTGGCACTCCATTGACTATGGTTTTCCACATTTCTGGTATCTTTCCAAACAAATAAAGGCCCATGACTTCCAAATCTTTAATCATTACTACGAACCCGTCAAGAAACAATTAAATGCTAATTAATGTGTGGAAAACCAAGATAGAAAATAAATTAAACAAGAACATAGAATGTGTTCCTACTTCAATTGGTTTGCATTTTAAAATAGGAACATTCTTTAGTAAACAGTTTAGGCATGTATGTTCCAACAATTCCGGTCTTAAAAATGTCGTCTTCCAGGTACTATCCCTTATTTCCTCAAGCTTTGTTTGGATAGGAGAAAGAATAAAGATGAAATTGGAAGGAAGAGTATCTAATCTACTTCCTTTAAGAATTCTTAAGCATTATTTGGTTTCACACAAGTTTTGAATTTGATTGTGATTATTTATGAAACAAATGAAGTAACATTACATCAAGATTTTAACCACGAATTATATTATTTTTGTTTGAATCACCATCATTTTTCTTTGGGTTTAAAATCTAAATTTGAATGTATTAAATCTAATTGTTGGAAATTTAAATTGGGCCTAAACTATTCTATGGCAGTATAAAGCTCAGTCACTATGGGCCTGTGGCCCAATATATGTTGTTGGGCTATATGCTTCACTTTTTATTTTCTATTTAATGTCATGTACTCCGTGACAAAAAAAATTGTCATGTACTCGAATTTTATATTACTTCTTTTCTTTAGCAAATCAATGATAAGAAGTAATTTGATCCTCTAATAAGTTGATTAACATAATTAGGTCCTGATATAGACATTTAAAACTTGAGAAATGATATTTCTTAACCAATTCTAATTACTGATGGTGAAACTAAATAAAAATAAAAGAAAAAACTATACATATATAGCTAATTAGGACAACTATCTGTTTAATTCTTTTATAGTTTTATACATATTGTATTTTTAATATAATAATAAATAAAAACTATATTTTTATATATTATTGATTACATTATGTTATTTAGTCTTGCATCATCTATAGTAATCGGTTAAGGTGATGTTCTTTTTATAATATATACCGTTTTAAATATGATGGTAAAACATCATTCATATAACAATTCATTCTTAATGTATCTTAAATTAATTTTAACTTTTTTTTATTTGCATCATACATTATGATAAGCCACTATTAATCAAACGCTGTTGCCATGATTGTTTAATTCAAGAAAATTCTAAAATAATAATTAAATTACTCATAATAATCATATGTGAAGTCTAGCTAAAATTATTTTTTATGCTAATCAAGAAAGATCCTTAGCTCTTTGGGTTTAGAATTACTATGATTGTTATGACAACAACAATGAACCTTTGCGTGACCAGTTATGGAATGCAAAATGTTCTTTAAACAAGAGATCAGATATTGTCTTATTTGCCTATTAGATTGTTAATTTGCATGTAAGTTTTTTTTCCTTTCTACCGAGCAACTCTTCTTTTGGAATAGTGCTGTTACTATCTATCTCCCATGAGCTATGTATAGAGCATTAATGGGTGAAAAAAAAAATCACTGACACAAAAAAAGTAGACATAGTATATGCCTGATCATTATAAAAAGGTTTCCATAAGTAAGTTCGTTCTTTAGTTTGTATCTGCTTGTATTCCATCATCATTATATCATTCTCCATTTGGCTCATTCAGTTTAATATATTATAGGAAAGTTTTAAGAATATTGGTACAGTAATATTTCAATAATTTTTAAAGATTTATCTTGATTATATATATTATATATATTTTTTATAATTAATATCAACAGTTAAAAACTACTAATAAAAGACTAGTATACTAATAAAATTTTTCTATTCTATATCTTTTAAAGTAGAGTTCTATGAAAGTGAAAAAAAATTGATAATATTTTTTATTATTGTATTAGATAATTTAGTCAAAATGTTAAACTACTTTTTAATACTCGTCTTTACATTAAGATTGATATCTTGGTGTGAAGACTAAAAAGTCACATCTTAAAAATAGTTATTATAAAAAATTTAATTTTAATACAATAATTGAGTTATATTTTTCTATGATTATTGACGTTGTGGATTTAAAAAAAAGTTATTTTCACGGGACATGCTATATAATCTATGTTATTTTGATAATTAAGATTAATAAAATTAGTTTAATAACTTAAAAATTGATAATAAAATATTTTAGTTGAAAAAAAATAAAAAATATAAAAAAAATCTTGGTTATAAAAATAATTTATTCATTTATGATTTATCCATTTTTACTAAAAATATATTCAAATTAAATTCTTATTAAAAACTCAACACTTATATAGTGAAGCTTATTAGAAAAGAAGATATTAAAAAAAAAACTTAAAGTGTTAATTTCATGTACTCCCGCTGTATTCCCCTTCTAACTTTTAAATGGGCACACCCTTGAATCAAGTTTCATCACTGCAGAACTAATTTTTGAAGATGATCTTCTATTTGATGATAGTTTTCATATCCCTGCTACATAGCTTCATGTGATAGATTTACATTTATATAATAGGCCACTAGCCACTATCATCACAAATATGATACATGCAGCAGTTAGTTGTTGTCCAAAGTAAAAAAAACAAAAAACAAAAGAAAGACTTCTTTTCAGACAAGTATATGCATTGTCTGAGGTGCACGATGGTTAAGCAGTGATTTCACAGTTTCTAAGTTGTTCTAACATAAAAAGGATGTGTTACGTTGATGTTCCTTTCTAGTTTTACTACTATACACGCGCCGCTATGTAGGGCCTTACTTTTTCAATTTATTGCGTTTCATTCTTTTATCTTTTGGTCCATAACATATCACAGGAAATGAACGAGGCATATCTATCTGTGTAACAACTTCAGAATCTTCTCAGACCTTAAATAGTGGGATTTTCATGGACTTGCTTTGCGCTTGGATAGAAAAAAAGTAATGCAACTATTGTCTTCTAAAAATTTTTAAACAGTGAATTGAATATTCTTAATCAGTGGTTAAGTTCTGGTTAAGTTGTCAAACTAAATCGCTCAGTGAGGTTTTCGCATGGAACTAGATGGCATTAGTTTAAACTTTGAAAGTAACGATTGTTGACACTCAATCACTCTTCTCTTCATTAATTAGTTGGAACTAAGATAGAGTTAAAATTTTAAATAACAACACTGTATGATTAATAAAATTTATTATATTTAATTAACATTTATTAATAATAAATAATTGTGTACTAAAATTTTTAAATTTTAACATATTAGTTTACAATATTGACTAATATCAATAAAATATATTAATTTTTTAATATTTTTCAATTTTAAAATATTAAATTTGTAATTAAAAAGTAAAAATTTTTAAGATATTTAATCATTTTAAATACATTAATATATTTTTTATATTCTAACTCATCACTACGAAAAATGAAAAGGGCAAACAAACTAACACCAAAATTCATTTGATCAGTGTCTTGAATATAAACTCTTAATAAATTGAATTTTTTGCATGAAGATACATCTTTTTTATTTAATATCTTTTCAGTTAACTTCATTGTAAAATAATACATCTAACTTATATTTCATTATAATAATCAATAATTTTTAATTAAAAATATTAAATGATAAATTTTTGTGTGCTTATTATGCATTTTAGTCTATATTATACTAGTCACTTCTTTTTTCTTTAAAAATATTGACTATGTTATAATATAAAGTAAAATTAGGAATATTTAAATTTAATAGTGAATAAATTAAAGAACAATATGTGCACATGCTTAGACAGAAAAGGTAAGGTCTCAAACTTAACTAATTAGAAAATGAAAATTAAACAAAGCTTAATTAGCAAACTACAATGCAAACTAATGAAACTTACTTACTAGAATAGTTAGTTAATGGTAGGCCAGCTATTTAGGAGATGGATACCCATAACCTTAACAGTCTTAAACTTATTCTTGGCGGATCCCATACCATATTATATATAAGTAAAACACCATAATAGTGCCACTACTACATGAGTTGCACACACTTAAGATAAAAGATTATTTTGTTTTAAAGATCAGCTGATCAACGCTTTCTGCAAGCGGTTTCTCTTTGAGCATTGAAGAAGACAGCAGCCACAGGAGTGCCAAGATCATTTTCAACTGCGAATTTCCTTGTGTTGAAGAGGTCCCTTGAACTGGGAATCTTGTTCACCGTCTGCCTCCTCTTCTGCTTGTAAAGCACCAAAACAAATCTATGTATTCCTATGTTTGGCTTTGGCATCTCATACTTTATCACCTCCTTTCCTGTATGTGTTTTTTAATTACATGAAAAACATACATTCATTATAATACTATGAAAGCTAATTAAGGAAGTAACTATATCTTACCAAATGTTGCATCCGTTGTGCCTGGGATATCAGTCACCATCCTATAATAAGAAATTAAATATTTAATTATTTTATGCAAATCACGTTAACTAATTAACTAACTTAAATGTCTTAAAAATAAAAGTATACAATTTGTTACCTAAAATGAACTCTTGTGAATTATGTGCCCCAAAACAAACATATACAACTAATAATTCCTAATACTATAACAACTAATAAGATCCATCATTTAATTAAGTAGTTGAACAAATTAATCATATCAAATCAAAGTGCATGCATGTATATAAGGTACCAGTGTAAGTGTTCTCTTAAGTATGGGTCACTAGGACCAGGAACATCTGGATCTGTCATAATCTGAAACAAACAAATACAAAAGAAAGTAAAGGTATGACAATCATGAAATAACTAGTATATAACATATTAAGTAATGAAATTATTAATAATTAATGAACCAGAGTGAAAGAGGATCTCAAGTCGCCTCCATGAATATGAACCCTAGGTTTAGTGGAAACTGAAGAAGGGAAGAACTCATAGCCATTGTAGACATGCTTGTTGTTGTAAGTGACTGTCATTTTCACAGTTTCTGTGAAATCATCGACTACATCTCCGATCACCCTTCCTATAGTAAGTGGATCTGATGATGAAAATGCATTTGATGAAGCCATCATCATCAATTATTTTTCTTATTAGTTACTTATTCAATGTAAGGTAAAGTTACTTCTTCAATACAAAGTTATATAATTGCTCTAATCTATGTATGCATGTGTGAATGTGATGAGCTCTATAGCTACAAATAAAACCCTATATTTATAGCGTATCCTTTCAAGCTTCATATATATAGGAGATATTATTATAATAATAGAAATATAAAATTAGGAAACAAAAGTACTTTCATTTTAGTAGTATCTTATTATTAATTAATATTCTATTTATTTTTTTAATATACAGTCATACACGTATATAACATTTAAAATCACTGTAATGCATTACATACATTTATGTTTTTATTTTTCTCTATATGTCATGTATTCTTAAATCTTTTTCAAATTTTGTTTATGTGAAATTAGTTTTAATTTTATCCAAATCATTAATCACAAAGTAATGAACATACATACAGTTATCTACCTAAGCATTAGGGAGATGGACATTTTGTCAACATTTCAGAGAAAGGTGACAGCATACCTAAATTGAAGAATATTAAAGCTTTTATAGATAGGTCTGCAATTTTTATATATAAACCATATACACATAAACAAAAAATGGTTACCAAATTATTCATTTATATAGTTTGATTATTTATTTTTTGTGTATACATAATATTTTTTAGTTTTATATATCATTTTATATTTGAATAAATAAATATAACAAATTAATTAATATTAATTAGTCAATTTTGTGAGTACGAATGGTATGTGTTGTATTACGTTTGAGTATTTCAGTACTTTTTATCTTTTAAAAATTTTTTAGCTTGTAATAAGTTCTTACTTTCATTATATTGAATTTTTTTTAAATATTTGTTATTTTTTATTATAAAATATAAATATAATTCAAATAAAACTTTGCATTGATTCTCATCATCTATTATTTCTTAAGCCAATTTTTTTTAATATCTTGATATCATAAAGTATTGTTAAGGCATTTGAGGTGCAAAGGGTAAAAGTATCATTATCTTTAATTGAAAGAAAAATAAATATATATGTTTTAGAGCTTTTGCAATGAGAGTACATAAAGATTAAATTCTAACCGTGGGTGTTATTAGAATCTTACTTCTCATGATGACGTTGCCAATTATATAGATAATTAAAGCAAGAAATTGGGGGTATAAAGCTGTTCCACTTACACAATAAAATGAATAATAATGTTAAGAAAAAATAATTTAGTCATAGTGGTTAAGGTTATTTCACAATCACACTAAAAAAAATTCAAAAGGAATAATAAGGGATTGCTTTTAATATTCAAAGAGCAATAGCAATTGTTGCAAAAAAAAAAAAACATAATCAAACCCAAATCTCATCTATTCTTACCTGACTTCATAGAAATCGGCGCAACAATCACTACTCAACCTTACTGTAACTAATCGTTACGATATCTCGTATCCATCAAGAAGAGATATCTAAACAACTTCCCTAGAAAAGGAGAATGGCCATCCACTATTCAAGGTGAAACTACTCTAAAATGTAGTTATCTCTTCTATTATAAATACACTGACCTCTGATATATTCAGAACCTAATCTACTAAAGACCTGCTTTAAACTCTTACTAACTTAAGTATCGGAGTCCCTTGCAGGTACCACCCCCCACCTCCACACAAGGAACTCGGACGGCGGCACCTCGACATCGGCGGCACCTCAACATCAATACAAGTCGGACGCGGACCTCAAACGAGTCTGGACATAATGTTCAGACCCAAACTATCCATTTTAGGTAACCCTCGGAACATTGGCGCCATTGTGGGAGACCTGGAAGTCTATACCAACCATGACGGACGAGAAATTTGAAGACGGACACGCTGAATTTGAGTCTGAGCCAGAACCTCATAACGACAAACGAGCCCTTATGATACCCCTATGACAAGAAGGAATAAGTAATTCTAATGGGGAAGGGACGTCAAAAAATTTTCAAAACCAATGACTACAGTTAGAGGTACATCCACCTGAAAATAAAGAACTTTCACACCAACTAAGATCATGGGACTCGTACACGAATATCATGGCTGGTTGGAGTAACTCAAACAGGAGATTAAGCGACAAAGAGAAGCCAAAAGAGATATGCGAAGGGAGGTACGACGTAGAAGGGAACTCGAGGAAAAGCTTCTAAAATTAGAAGCTGATCTAGGAAATCGGATCAACAATGCTGAACGAGAAGAAAGCCCTTTTGGGAAAAAAAATACATTTATAGAAGAGATCATCCCAAGAAATTTTAAAAGCTCCGACATGGATCTCTATGATGGCACGACCGACCCAAGATATCATCTTAGCAATTTTAAAAGTAGGATGTATCTGGATGACGCATCCGATGTGACTCGTTGCAAGGCTTTCCCGATAACATTAGCAAAGTAGCAATGAAGTGGTTTGACAGCTTACCACCCAAGTCGGTGACTTGCTTTGATGACATGGCAAGGAAGTTTCTTACCCGATTTTCAATCCAAAAAGACAAAGTCAAACATGCTCCAAGTCTCTTAGGGGTAAAACAAGAAGTCGAAGAGACTCTCTGAGCTTATATGAAAAGGTTCAATAAAGCCTGTTTAGAAATACAGAATTTGCCTCCTAAAGTAGTAATAATGGGATTAGTTAATGGTCTTAGAGAATGACCATTTTCTCAATCCATATCAAAGCAACATCCGACCTCTTTATATGAAGTACAAGAGCGGACAGAGAAGTATACCAATATGGAGAACTCCCAACTTAGAGATCCAGTCCAAGGCCAAACCATCCCTACCAAGCTAGGGATAAGGATAAAAAGATAAAGAAAAAAGAGGAATATAGCTCAAAAACGTCTCGGAGATACCACAATTACACCCCACTCCGAGTTTCTCTTGTTGATATCTATAGGGAGATCTATCACATTGAAAAACTTTTGCCTCTCTGCCTCATTAAACACAAAAAGGCTAGAAATCGAGTGGAATACTGCGAGTATCACAAATTATATGGGGATTCTACTAACGATTACTATGATCTGAAAAATATTATAGAAAAGTTAGCTAGAGAAGGTCGGCTAAATAGATACCTTGCAGAAAGATCGAACGACCCAGGAAAAAGGAAGAGAGGTGATAAACATGGAGGTTGGCAAGATTGGCTACCACAAACCCTTGATAGGCACATACACATGATAAATGGAGGACTTGCAGAGGTAAAATTACTAAGTCCTCACGCAAAATGCATCTTAAAGAGGTATATCAAGTCGTGGAAGATTGCAGAATTTTCGATTTACCGACAATTTCGTTCATCAAGGAAGATGCTCAAGGAGTGACACGTAGTCACGACAACCTTGTGGTAATCACAATGATCCTTGCTAATGCAAACCTCCATAAAACTTTGGTGGATCACGGAAGCTTGGCTGACATTTTATTCAAACCCGCTTTTGATAAACTCGGGTTAGAAGAAAAGAAACTGAAGGCTTATCCAGATAACCTTTTTGGGGTAAGAGATACGCTGATCTGACCTCTTGGTTATATTTCTTTACATACAACTTTTAGTAAAGTCGACTCAGCTTCAGGATATAGATATTTGTCATTCATGGATGCATACTCGGGATACAATCAAATTTCGATGTACAAGTCGGATCAAGAAAACAGATATTGCAGGCAGAATGCTACAATGGACAATAGAACTATCCGAATTTGACTTAAGTTGTGAAACTTGAACAACAATCAAGTTCCAATATCTGGCCGACTTTGTGGCAGAATACACGAAAGCCTAGGAAAATCCAATAACCTGGAGTTTGTATGTAAATGGATCATCCAACAAAACCAGAAGTGGAGCAGGAGTAATTCTGAAAAATGAAGAAGAAACTCAAACTGAACTCTCCTTAAAGTTTGAGTTTCCTATTTCTAACGATCAAGCAGAATATGAATCCTTACTTGTTGGCTTGAAGCTGGCTAAAGAAGTCAGGGCAGAAAGATTGATCGTATTTAGTAACTCTCAAATGATAACCTCCCAAGTCAATAGGACTTATCAAGATAAAGATCTCAACATGAGGAAGTACCTAGAAGAAGCACGAGAACAATTAGCTCAGTTCTCAGAAACAGAGGTCTAACAGATAGCTCAAAAATCCAATACCCGAGCTGATGCCCTCTCTAAATTAACCAGCACCAACCTAGGGGGCAGCAATAAAAGCCTAATCTAGAAAACTCTCCACGCACTATTTGTGTTAAAAGGAGACGACAAGTCTGGAACAATGACCGTATCTAATTAAAACATAGGATGGATGACCCTTATAATCCAATATCTTAAATTCGATATCATTCATGGAGAAGAAAGGGAAGCAAGGAGGCTCATAAGAAAAGCACAAAACTATACCCTGGTCCAAAATGTTCTCTACAAAAGAGGAGTAACCACACCTCTATTGAAATATATCCCGACTTCCAAGAAAAAGAGGTCTTAGAAGAAGTTTATAATGGCATATGTGAAAATTACTGAGGAGCACGGTCACTAGCTAAGAAAGTGATCGGAGACGGCTTCTTTTGGCCGACTTCATTAAAAAGTGAATGCCTTGTCAAAAGCATACCAACTTCCATGTAGGACCTCCAGAAGAACTTATTAGCATCACTTCACCCTGGCCATTTGCAAAATGGGGTCTAGACCTCCTTGATCTATTTCCACATGCACCCGGGCAGCTAAAGTATCTCATAGTTGGGATTGATTATTTCACCAAGTGGATTGAGTCAGAACTCTTTGACAACCATCACAGCTCAAAGAAGTCAGAAGTTTCTCTACAAGAACATTGTTATCTAGTTTGGAGTTCTACATTCAATTATCACGGACAATGGAAATCAGTTTACCGACTCAACCATCAGAAGCTTAGTGGCAAGCCTCAAAATTAAGTACCAGTTCACGTCGGTAGAACATCCCCAAGCCAATGAATAAGCAGAAGCTCCAAATAAAGTTGTACTGGTCGGACTGAGCGCCGACTACAAGTCTTGTGGGCATATCGGACAACTTCCTACAAAACAACTGGGGAATCACCTTTTTTACTCACTTACGGTGTAGAAGTCATGATTCCTATAAAGTCACTGAATAATCTCCAAGGGTTAGGTTCCATGATGAAGTGGGAAATATCCAATCATAAAAGAAAGAACTTGACCTCCTCCTAGAAGTCTGAGAAGAAGCTCGGATAAAAGAGGTAGAAGTCTGAGAAAAAGCTCGGATAAAAGAGGAAGCATTGAAGCAAAGAATAGCCTTGAAATACAACAAGAAAGTCATCAAAAGAAACTTCACCACAAACAACCTCATACTAATCCAAAATGACATCGAAGTTCAAAAGTCGGGCGAGGGAAAGCTCGCTGAAAACTGGAAAGGTTACTATAAAGTGTCCAACCTTAAAGGGAATGAGCTCCCAAGGTCGTGGCATGCGTGTAACTTAAAGATGTACTACAATTAGAAAGCGCACTTTACTCCCTCGTGTATTCTTTTTTCCAACTTTATGGTTTTCTCCCAAAAAGGATTTTTATTAAGGGGGTTTTAACGAGGCACCATAGTAAGAGTTAAAAGTAAAAAAAATTCTTAGTAGCAAGCAGACTTATGTAAATCTTTTTCTTTTATTAATAATAATTCATTTTCTAACAATTTTTTCATTCAAACACATTAATTTAAGCTCCGTGAAAATCATTGTCCGACATGAGTGGTCGACAAGATGAAACGACGAGGTACGAATTAGTGTAAGAAGTTATGTAACAATTTGTGGTCTGACCTTAAAAGAGTTAGACCTAAAACGAAATGCAAGAGTAACTTAATAAGCCTGACTACTTAAAGTCGAAGTTCAAAATGACTAAGGGAAAAAAGTTATAAATGAAGGGTCCAAAGATGACCGACTTACTTTACCGACGTCTTTTTCAACTTCATGAAAATCTTATTTAAAGCTACCAAAATGATTGGATAAAGAAAAAAAACTAAGTCATAAAAGGTTAAAAGCTACAACTAAGTAAAGGAAGATAAACACTCAATCATGCAAAAAGCCACCACACATCCAAATAGTGGAAAAAGGATTTTTAGCACAAAAAGTAAAGTGTTTAAGCTATGACTATTGCAAAATTAAATTGTTCACAAAAGACCAGCAAGTCGGGTCATTCAAACACTTAGAAAAAAAGCTACAAAGAGGGAGTCTGATCATTTGAAGTCGAAGCATCTTAGACTGAGCAGATAAGGTTGGGATAGCTTTAGACTGCACGATAGAAGTAGGGAGAGTTTTAGGTGGAGAGTTTTCGGATCGGGCATAGGAGTGTCCCTCTTATCTTCAGGGGTAGGAACAATCTTCCCATTAACCACAATATTGTTAGCGTTGATAAGGGAGAGGTCCACCTCGGGAGCAACAACCAGGAACTGAGCCTTTAGATTCTCCACCATCTCGTCCATGCCTTCTGCTATGGTCTCCTCAAGCTCCGCATATTTCTCCCTGCACTTGGCGACCTCATCTACCAAGTCAAGTTTCTCCCTGAAGACTCTGGTATAACTCTCCTTAACCTTCTTTTTTAGGCCCTTCGCCATGGCTAAGGCTGCCTCCGCCTGTTTACTCTCTCGAGATTTTCCAAAGTCAGACAAAAGTAACTCATTTTCACCCTCCAAAGTACGTCAAAGTACGCCACTTCAGTTTTTAAAGACGCAACTTTAGCTTGAAGGTAAGCGAATATGCTGAGTGGCGCTAAGGGAAGTCTTCTCCAACTCCTTCAACAATGAAGCACACACCCTGGCATACAAATTCCACCTCGGGAAAGAATTTGAAGTTGGCTCTTCACAAAAACATCATCCATACTAATAAAACTATTTGAAAGGATGTGGTTTTCGGCCCAAGCTATTGCATCAAAGCCCTGCTTATAAACACTCACTAATTCGGTGGTCTTCCATTTTTCAGGTTTTGGCTCGGGATTAGGAGGTGGAAGAGGAATTGTTTGTTTCTTTGAACTGGAAAGGGGAGGAGTTGGTTCAGAAATAATTTTTATAGAGGCTGAGGCACCTAAGTCCAACTTAGAAGGGCAGGAGAGATCGATAGATTCACCGGCCTCTTTTAGTTGTATATTTCGAGTGATAACGTGCTTCCTAGGTGTCCTAAGAGTTTTTATAGCAGCCTTAGGAACCATCTTATCTACACAATATGAAAGTCGAGTTACATTAGCCATCCACAAAATAATCAACAAAATAATATCTACAAAAATTAAGTGAAGGCTACCTAGCTCGGATTGAAGTTGGCTTGGATTTTCTAAAAATCTGTTAGTATCCAGATAAGGAGCTCAACCCCAACACTCTTGGAACAAAAGTACTACACTCTCTTTGACCTCATTTAAGTCATTTAAGTTATATTTTACTATTAGAAGGCTCTCCTCCCAATACAAAGGAAAATGGATTCATCTCTCTCACTCAAAAAGAAAGGTCGAACACCTCCATCAGTACGAATCTTGAAGAAGTAATTTTTAAAATCATGAAAGGAATCGTTAAAAATGACAAAGACTTTCCTTTCCTGAACAAATCGGAAGGAGATTCAGCCTTGTTTTTTGGTGCTAAAAGGTTTGGTGAGAAAGAAAAGATAAAAGAAGACCTTTAGAGAAGGAGGAACGTTAAGTTCCTGACAAAAAAGCTGGTAAATTTTTAAGAAATCCCAAGAATTAGGATAAAGTTAGGAAGGGGCAATGTTACAGACCGTAAGGAATTTGGATTCAAAGTCGAAAAAGGAAAGACTAACATCTAGTTTTGTAAAAAAAAAAAAATCATACATGTAAATGAAGTGACGCTTCGACCTATCTAGTCGGGGAAAGCACACCCTCTCCTCAGGGTTGGCAACCACAATCTCGTAATTTCTCTCATCCTCCCGATTTAGGCATAATCTTTACCTTGGTGCCTACGAAATGTTTCAGCATAATTGTTATCAATAACTGAGACGGGAGTCAGAACAGATATATCTACCCAAGTCATATCAGACGGGACTTTAGAAGATATGCATGTTGTGAATTACTGATTGAGACATAAAAACTATACTTACAATACAAGGAAAGAAGATCATCACTAGAAGTCGACAGAACAAAGATAACAACATAAGCATGTACACAATCAAAAAGAGGTCGGATAGTCCTCAACGAAGAACGTCACAGTTCTTGTAACGTTTTGTGCACACATCAAATACACTACATTTTCATTTGGGAAAATGGTGCCATTTTCAGTAAGAAAAATGGCAACATTTGGGAGCAACATAAAATAAAAATTTCACATTTAGATTCACAACAACAATCACAGTAACAACAAAGAAATAAGCAACTTTCATAATTAATTTTTCAAGCATACAAAAAATTATTGATAAAGAAAATAAAAAAAAAAGCAGAGGTGCATCATCCAGAACGTAAAGAAGTTCAAAAGATTAAATGAACCAACTTGATAGAAATACGAAGTGGAGTCGATGCACAACAACAGCAAGAACATGGATGATCCAAAACCTCCAATATATGAGCACTCAAACAATAATTCAACATATAGAAATCATGAAAGGAGAACAGTGGTTATGAAGAAATTATGAGAGGAAATGAAGTTGAAGCAATTCAGAAGGGAAAACGAAAAAGAAGAAAGAGAAAGAGTTTTTTATATTTATAAAATACTAGTGGCAAAAAAGTAAATTCACCCCTCATTAATAGGAGACAGTTATCAAGATAACCATTGAGTAACATGCAGAATTATGAAAAGACGTAACGCCTCACAATTCTAAATCACGTCAAGCACCCGACCTAGCCTTTAGGAAAGACAGTTTGCCCAACTTAATATCTTACTCTACAGAAATAAATCAGATCTACAAATGCTTGAATCCGAACTAGTAAAGCTCGGACTCAAGTAGGGGCATTGTTCATACCCTGCCCCAAAAAACATAGCCAGACCCAAAATGAATAAAAGTCCACCTAATAAATGTGGCCCCATCTACTCCTACTCGACCTCATAGACAGGCGCAATGACCACTACTCAACCTTACTTATTTGAATAAGTAACTAACCCCTATGATATCTCCTATTCATCTAAAAGGGAGATCTAAACAACTTTTCTAGAAAAGGAGAACCATCATCCACCATCCAAGGTAGAACTACTCTAAAAGGTGGTTATCTTATAAATACACTGACAATCTCATGTATATTCAGAACCCAATCTACTAAAAACCTGCTTGCAAGTACCACCCCCACCTCCTCATGAGGAACTTAGACGACGACACCTTGGCATCAATACAAGTCAAACGCGGACCTCAACGACGACACCTCGGCATCAATACAAGTCGGACACGGATCTCAAAGGAGTCTGGACCTCACGTTTAGGCCGAAACCACCTGTTTCAGGTAACAATCGGAATAGTAATATTTAGGGTAAAGTATTATTTTGGTTTCTAATATTTAGGTCAAATTTTAATTTGATTTGTGACCATTTAAACATTTTATTTCAATCCCCAAAACTTTCAAATGTCTTATGTTAATCCAAAAATAAAAATTTTAAGCGAGGTCAATGTTGTCCCACTATTCAATTTGACACAAACAATTTATATATTAACGAGCCAATAGAATTCGATTTTAATGTGTAATTAAAATCAATCTACCAATAATTACTAATATAAATATTTATTTTATTTTAAAGCGTTAATAATTGATGTTAGAATTTAGAATTTAGAATTTTGTATAAAAAAAATGAAATAAAGTGTTACAAAATATAACTTAATTATTTAATAATGACGTTTACATTATTCATTTCGTAAATTATTTGTATGAAATTTAATAATAAGATAATATTAAATTTATTTAAAATTTTTTAAAACAGAAATAAAATATTTAAAATCAAAAATAATATTTTATCCTAATATATAATATCAAAAAGACAAACACCATAGATTATTTATTTATTTATTTTCTTCAATCAAAATTTCCAATTAATTAGTGCGTATTCCAATTTATCACTTTCATTCCCTCCTGTTATTAGGTTGTAATCACTTTTTAATAAGTTGTCACTTCAACGATCATTGTTAATTAGTTTTATAAGAAATTGCTAACTTATATAATGCAACATCTCTTCTTCCTCCTCTCAGCACATGCATATCTTTTCTTTTCATGGTCCTCTCTTGCATGTCATAAAAAAAATATAAATATTTTTTAAAATTAAATTTCTAAATATCATAAAGCATATAAATAAAGACTTACACATATATAATTTGTTGACTATTTTAGTTACGTATAATTGGTAGATGTAATTTAATTCGAAACTCATAAGAATTTAAATAGACAATATATTAAAAATTAGTTCATATCAGATGTCAATCATACTCTAGTTAGTAGTTAGGGAATAATTTTAGTTTGATTCTTTATTATAATGAATATCTAGTTGTGACTTTTCTTTTTCCTTTGAGTGAATTTGTAATCCAATAATAAAAAATGGTCTGTTTAACTTCATCATTATGTATTTATCCTCTTAAAATCTATTAACAAATGAGTGATAACATAACAATGAATAATAAATTCTTTTTCCTTGTAGAAATGTGCTTTTTTTTTTGTTAGAGGTTCTCTCGTTTTGGTAGCATTTATTTTTAGTATATATGGCTATTAAAATATAAATACAAAGAGTATACGGGAGTACATAAATCGTGCTTATTTACTAAAATAAAAATTATAAAAGATAAGATCATACATAAATATCCATTAAAAATATATATTTTATATTTCTCTAAAATGATGAAACATACATTTCTAACTCTACTGCCATTGTTTGGAACTTCCAATGTACTGGTTCCAACCTCTCATTGGCAATTTGTCTTCTGCAGAGAGAGCATCCTCTTTGCCTCATTTTTCCTCATGCGACTATGTTCCTGTTACTCTTCAAGATTTTTACAGATAGAGAACAACCACAAAACTACAGTTCTATTTCTCCTCTTCTTTCTATATTTTTATTAGAGAAAGTCTAGAGGCCAGCAATTCTATTGAATTTTGGCCAGCATGTAACCAGTAGAGAAAGGTGAGCCATTGGATGAAATCTCATACCAATCTCACACCATCAAATCATCATTGATGGTTAGTTGATGGCTAACAATCACAAAAATTGCTGTCCCCCTAGCATTGCTCTTTTTATTATCTCCTTCTTTTCTCATTTTATTATCTTACTTGTATCTCTGTATTTTTTTATTTGAGTTAAAATTAAAATTTTAATTAATTTTATATCTGTTGAATTTAATTTTAATCTATGTAAAAATAAAAATAGATACTTCTGAATAACTTCAAAGTAAAATAATAAAAATAAAATTAAAATTTTAATATAATAATAAATTATGTATTCTATTTTATCTATTTTACTAAATATAATATAAAATTAATGTTTTTTTTATACCTATATATGTATCTATTTCCATGTCTTATTTATATTAAGACGAGGAACCAAATGCAGCTAAATTTGGTATAGTATATGGACTATTATAGTAGCTAGTGGGGGTCACCTAGCTAATTCAAGAATCACATCTAGGGCTAAGGGCTTGGCTTATTGTTTATTACTTATTACTCATTAGTTCTACTACATTATTTTTGGTATTATATCAATAATATGCGAACATAGTACAATTGGAACTTTTTTATGATAAGTTCCATTCATATATATTTATTACAACTTATGGTACGGAAGTATCTTAGAGAAAGAGGTCTTTTCTCTTTCAGAAGAGGCAAAAATTGTAACAAGATAAATAACATTAAGTATAATACTATAATTTACTGAAATTTCTTTTTATTTATTTATTTTTTGGGGTTTGCAGTCATTACACCTGACACTTCAACTACAGGAGTTAGTATTTTTAATAACATTTCAGCTTAGTGGGCCTAACAAAAAATAGGCCCAACAAAAGATAGTCCTATGATTCTAAAATAGGTTTAAAATGACCAAAAATATATAATATAATATAACTATATAAGCATGGAAGAGGAATAAAATACTATTTATATCTGGCCCAAAAAATATAGCTAAACTCAAAATGAATAAAAGTTCATTCAATAAAAGTGACGTCATTTATTCTTACCCGATCTCTAGACCTCATACAGGTCAGGCACAACTATCACTACTAATCTTGTCTAATTGAATAAGTAACTAATCTTTACCATATTTCCTATTTATTTAGAACAAAGATTTAAACAACTTCCTTAAAAAAGGGAACGACTATCCACCATTTAAGGTGGAACTATTCTAAAAGGTACATTTACAGGTATATTCAAAATCCAATCTATTAAAAATCTGCTTTAAATCTTTGCTAATTTAAGTATCGAAGTCCCTTATAGGTACCACCCCCACCTCCTCATAAGAAATTCCGACAACAATATTTCGACATCAATACAAGTCGGACACAGATATCAAAGGAGTCTAGACCTCACGTTCAGGCTCAAACCATATGTTTCAAGTAATCCTCGAAACAATAATATTTAGGGTAAAGTATTATTTTGATTTATAATATTTGGGTCGAATTTTAATTCGGTTTCCAACGTTTTAAACATTTTATTTTAGTCCCAAAAACTTTCAAATGTCTTATTTTAATAAAAAAAAATTTAAGCGAGTTCAATGTTGTCTCATCATTAAATTTGACACAAACAATTCGTATATTAAAGAATAAATAACATTCAATTTCAGTATGTGACGAGCCAATAAAATTCTATTTTAATGTGCAAGTAAAATCGATTCATATACCAATAATCACTAATATAAATATTTTTTCTTTGATTTTGAAATATTAATGATTGATGTTGGAATTTAGAATTTTATATAAAAAAAATTAAAATAAAGTGTTATAAAATATAATTTAATTAACTAATACTATTATTAATATTTATGTCATTTATTTTATAAATTATATGTCAAATTTAATGATAAGATAATATTAAATTTGTTTAAAATTTTTTAAAATAGAAATAAAACGTTTGATGTCAAAAGCTAAATTAAAATTTGATCTAGACATTGAGAATTAAAATAGTAATTTACTATATATATATATCAGGAAGGCAAGCACCATAGATTATTTATTTGTTTATTTTATTCGATAAGAATTTCCAAGTAATTAGTGGGTATTCTAGTTCACTACTCTTTTATTCCCTTCCATTATTGTGCTGTCATCACTTCTTAATAAGTTGTCACTTCAGCAATTATTGTTAATTAGTTTTGTAGGAAATTGTAACTTATATAATGCAACATCTCTTCTTTCTCGTCTCAGCACATGCATGTCTTCTTTTTTTTTTTATTATCCTCTTTTGCATGTCATAAAGAAAAATATAAATATTTTTTAAAATCAAATTTCTGAATATTATAGAGGATATGAATAAAGACTTGCACATATACAACTTGTTGACTATTTTAATTACCTATCATTGGTGAATGGTAAATGTAATAAGAAGATAACTTTTAATCAACCGTATCATATCGTGTTAATAAAATTTTTATTTAACCTAATTTAAAACTCGTAAGTATTTAAATATACAATATATTAAAAATAGTAAATTCTATCTAATCGTCTATAAAATAACATGTAATTTATTTTTTATTATATGTTAATTTTTAATTAAATATTATTGCGTCTTCCAAACATCACTGCTTCATCGAGTGTCCCATATATTTTGTCGTGTCATTACCGTTCTCCAAAACATCACTGTCGTTGTCCACACAAGCAGCACTGCTATTCTCGCGATCTCCTTTTCTCTCACGTTGTTTCTGCATTTTCTCGGTCCTTAACGAAAATTTTATTTTATGTCCATCGTTTTTATAACTATGATCGATGCTACAATTCAATTATATATAATGACTCATGAATATGTATCATTCAACTATCATAGAGTATCATTGTAAAATATTAAAATAGCAAGGCTGAAGTGTATGCTTTTTTTCTAAAACCAATATAAATTCCTTGATTCTAACGCATAGAATTGAAATACTTTGAGATCAAAGTAATAATACACAATTTTGAAGAAGTAAAATTGGAACAATAATAGTGTCAATATTGTCTTCTAGTGTGAGGACAGTGGCGTTGCTTGTGTTGACGGCCGCAATGATGCTTTGGAAAATTACGACAATATGATAGAGAGAATAGGACATCCGATGAAGTGGTGATGTTTGGGAGACGCGACGATGATGAAGCAATGAGAAGGAGTGAAAGCCATTACAGAGAGAGTTATCGATTAAAAATTTAAAATAACATCTAATTAAAAATTAACACATAATAGAGAATAAGTTACATGTTATTTTAGAGAAAATTGAATAAAATTTACTATTAAAAATTGGTTCATATCAAATATCAATCATACTCTAGTTAGTAGTTGAGAAATAATTTAACTTCATTTTTTGTTATAATGAATATTTAGTGGCGTCTTTTCTCTCCTATTTGAGTTGAATTTATAATCCAACAATAAAAAAATAGTTTGTTTAACTCTATACATTATTGTATAAAAAAGTATATGGAACCAACAATAACCAGCCAACTTTTTAAACAATTCTATTTAATAATTAATTTTAAATTTTTTAAATTAAAATTTAAATAATTAAAAGCTGATTAAATAAATCTTAACTAAAAATGGTAGAAACTAGAAACCCTTACTTTTCTTTCTCATTTTCATAGCTGCGAACACATAAACCCTTTCCATTTTTTTCCTCTTTCACTCCCACCGCGCCGTTCACACTCCTCTCCAATTGGCACAGCCACCGCGACACCCAAAACCGTGCTGTTAGGCGACACCTACCCCACAGCTGCCTCTCCTCCATGGCGAAGGAAATCAGAAACAGCTCTGGAAAGAACGCCACCGGCAACCACCGTCCAACAGCACGGGCATCGTTCTCTCGCCCGCAGCCACCTCCGCATACTGCTGCCGTCACGGCTTCCTCCACCGTCGCAGCAACCACCAACGATGCAGCAACCTCCGCCTTGACGTGTATCCCGGTCGATCAACGGCGTCTCCTCCCCAGCGACCTAGGTTTTTTTTCCTTCCCATCTTAGAGTTTTAGTTTAACTTGTATTTTTTATTATGAATGTTTGTATTGGATGTTCTTAATCGATATTGATCTGAAAATTAAACTCTTATAGTGTTGGATATTTCTTTTTGAGATAATTAGTAGTTTCTTTTAGTGTTATTCTTTCTTTGTACAGTTTATTTCTTTTCTAATTAGGGTTCTCCATGCCTTCTTTATTAGGTTTTAGTAATTAGGATTCAGTTTAGGATAATTCATTCTTCTAAATTTGACTAATTATTATGCATTTGTGAATGAAGATGGATGTTGGGGATTTACTGAATATATTTAACCTTTGATTTATAACTATTGATAGTGCTTACTTGGTTTCTATATATTTTTATAGGCTCTGGGATGTTCTTGATTGAATAATGTGTCTTTGCTTATGGCTGAATGCACCACCAAAGAGTGATGTACCAATCATTGAATTTGATATGCTCAATGGAGCTGATGGCCTTATTTTCGGCTTCCCCACGCGGTTTGAAATTATGGCAGCCCAGTCCATGGATTTTCTTGACAAAACTGGATCTCTTTGATTGCAACAAGACCTTGTAAGCAAGCCTACTAGACTCTTCTACAGCACTGGTTTGCTAGGCAGTGGACAAGAAACAATACTATAAGTAAACAAGCTTTTATATATATCTTAACCATGTTCCTTATTAGATATCACTATGTACTTATTAGTTGCTTATCAAACTTGTCATGATTTATGTATAGCCTTACTGCTATAACAATGCTGGCACATCATGGAATGATATATGTTCCCATCGGATACATGTTCTGCCATTGCATGTTCAAGATGAAAGAAGTGAAAGGTGGAAGTCTTTATGGAGCAGGGACTTATGTTGGTGATGGAACAAGGCAGGTTTTGAGATTGAATTGCTACAAGCATTCCACCGGGGGAATATTCTTGCCACCATCACCAAGAAGCTCAAGGATGTTGCATAAAGCATATAATATTTTTGCCTCAGTGAAAGGAACACTATACCACCACAATGATCGAAGGTTTTTGGCAATTTTTTTTCAAGGTGATATTGATTTGTATGGAGTTCTATTTTAGTAATTCTGTGTTTATCAAGCACACAAATGGATTAAAGTTTTATTTTAGGCCTTTAAGCTTTATGAATTAGTCACTTGTCATGGATGAGGTTGAGAATGAGGACTTTGTATTTACTTTGGAGACAATTATGGCCAAATTTAGGGAAGAAATGGCACTATATGCATTGGGCTGCTTTTATAAATATTTACTAGATTCAAATAGCTAGATTATTTTAGGTTGAATAATAATTGTGTCTTTTATTTTTAAAAGTAGATGTTTTTTTTATATATGATTGTTGATATTTCTTTGTTTTTATAATTGTCATTAGATGGCTGTCTCTTTATTTTTAGATAGATATTTCTTTTCTTATGGGCTATGGCTGAGTATGTGTTTTTGCTTATGGTTGCATATGGATGATTGCAAAAAGTCTATTTTAAAATGATTGATAAATTTGAACTGATCGAAGAGAAATTTGAAACTATTGATGAATTGGATGAAGTGAAAGAGACGTGATCCAAGTGTAGCAACTAAAAAGTTATTTTTTGTTTAGCTAGTTGTATAGTAATGATATTCCCGTTTTCTAAATGATGTAGCTTCACCCCTCTAACAAAATATAAAGTTTACGTCAAATGTTTCTTTTGTTAAACAAATAGATGTTTTTTTTTTGTAAATACTAAATGGATGATTCTTTTTATATTACTTTTGGTCGTGATGAATTTCTGTATCGATAGTGTTGCAAATTGTATGGATAAGTTGAATGAATATCATGATTCCTTTCATTGTATTTTAGCATGATGACAAATTTATAGTTACTTATGTAAGATAAGTTTTTTTGATATGGAAAAAGGAACATCCTAATGTTTGATAGAACTAACATCCATTTAGATTTTTGCAAAAATAATTAGGTACCTAACAGAAGTTACTTATATTTATTCTTTACTGCAGAGATGATTCAATTGATAGTGAATACAAGTATCACAAAAGAAGGAAAAATATTTTGTATTTTTTTCGTTGCTTGTTTAACAAAATTTAAAGAAGAAAAAAAAAACAACAACAATATCTAGTTATTTACTTTTTCAAAAGCAATCAAAGTGCTTTGACAGTTTTTTTTTTTTACCCACTGTTTGCATTTTGCAGTTATTACACTCGAACTTTGGTGTTACAATTTTTATCAAATTAAAAGCTGAGTCCACATATATAGCATACTACTTAGTGCTACTTAGCGATAAACTTATAAGGCAAGTGTTACTTCCATGATTATATTTATTATCAGGTGGTCAAAGTGTATGCAACAAATGAATAGCCATTTATGTCTATTATATATTAACTATAAAAATGCTCATGTAATATCCCAATGTTTTTTTTTTGAAACATTTTACATTTATCCTCTAATTTTATCAAAATACCCATTCTACCATTGTCCTTTTTTATCGAACCTTAACCCTAATCTCAAAATAAAACTCACACCCTCCCTCTTACACACATACACACACATTTCAAAGAAAGAGGGAGAAGGAACGGAAGCAAAGAAAAGAGAAAGGGGAGAGTGAGAAAACGGAGAAGAGAAGAGAGGAAGGGGAGGCTGTCCGCCATCACTGCCGCCGCCTTGGAGCACGCCGGCGTCGCGCCTCACCGCCATGGAGTCGCTATCCCACGCGTCGCCGCCGGTGCTGACGAAGAGGAGAGAGAGTGAGACGTTGAGGCAGAGAGCTTCCGCTGCGGGAAATGCGATGGAGGAGAGGACGCCGCCAGCTCTGTCGCGCCTGGTTGTTGCCTAGCACGCCGTCGAAGACCGCCGTTCCCTCACCACTACTGTGTCGCCGTTGATGAAGCTGTTTCCGCCACTGTGAGTTGCGAACAGAGGAGGGAGAAAGAGGCGAGTTCATGAGGGAGAAGAAGCAGCGCTGCCACCTTGCCGCCGTACCTCCTTGCTGCCGTCGAGCTGTCCGCTGCCATTGTTGCCGTTCTGGTTCGCTCTTTTCCCTTGAATCTGTTTCACTTCCGTATTCTTCCATTCTGATTTTATTGAACCTCTGCTTTACCTTGGATTTTCTAGCACCATTTCTTGTTGTCTTCCATTCAATTTGAATCCAATATTTTCTCTGGGTGCTATGGTCATTGACGTTGCAATAAGAAATGGATGCTGCTATTGTTGTAGCCGCAACTTTTCGCTGCCCCAGTCCAAATCCTGTGTCTTTTCATTTCATTCTACATCGATCCTCTTCACCCGTTAATTTTGTATTTCGGGTTTGGTCTCTTCGGTCTCTTAGGACCACATTGTGAGTAGGCTTTACATTTATAATTATTGGATTTTACATCTATAATTATTTTGATATATGCTGCTTGAATTTATGACTATACTTACAAGTTACCAACAAAGATTTGAATTTAATTTTAATAATGGATTTATTAGAACTAAATATTTATTTCTGTGAAATTCATATTTTCAATCTGCACATGAGACTGTATACATGTTTGGTGAAGTTTTATATTATTTTAAAATGTTCGATTTTATTTGAATATATGTTTCTGGAACATTGAAATATTGTTGACACTCACTTATATACTCTGAATTTGTAAAGTATATTTGACATTTCATATGATTGAAAGGAATTTTTGATGAGAAAGTATTATTTGATTTGAGTTGATATTGTATATATTTGAAAGATCAAAAGATTGGTTGTATTTGAAATTATATGTTTTGAATTGGTTTGGGAAGCTCGTATTAGAAAATCGTAGTTAACGGCGGTTATGACGTTAACTTAGATGCATCTAACTCAGACCCCAGCTAGCAGGAGTGTTGCTAGCCTAACGTGCAGGCCACACGTTAGATCTGTTATTCTATTAGGACACACGAGAGAAAAGGGCTACCCATTGAGGTGGAGCCACCCCAAGTGTGGACTTTTGATTTGATTTCTGTATGAAAACTCCCATATTGGTTCACTTATTATTATCAACTATTATTTTTTAATTAAAAATTACTTTAATAATGATGTTTATATGGTCTCATGTCGATTATAGATGTATTGTCTAGTTACTGAGTTGCAAAACTCACCCTATTTTTCTAAAAATATTTTCCAGGAACAAATACTTGACTATGTGAAATTTTCTATTCAAGAGAAATGATCTGCACTGAGTACCTATTCTTTGTCGAGTTCCTAGAAGTATATACTCCATATGTCACAGGCAGAATGCATCCATATTTATTTACTTTACAATTTATTAAAAATATGTAATTATTCATTTTAGAAACTGTAAATTTATTTAAAATATTTGTAACTTTCTTATTCAACTTACATCTGAGTTGGTTAGGCTTGCTTGGGAATTATTTTTCTGAACGCCGGTCATGGCTCATTTTCGGCCGTGGCAGCTCATAAGTCACAACAATTGAATCAACAAGTACAATATGCGTTCAATTACTTCAAAGTTAATTTCCATCTTAACTGATGATTCATTTAAGAGAATCATCCATTTAGGATAAAAAGAAACATTCATTTCTTTAACAAAAGAAACTTCTGAGATAGATTTTTGCATGTTGCGCTCGGCTCTTAAGGATGGCCCTGAAAAGTGAAAGCAAAACAAAACAATTATGATCAAGGTGTATGTAACAAATGAATAACCATCTATGTCTATTATATATTAACTATAAAAATGTTCACGAGTCATAACAATTGAATCAATAAGTACAATATGTGTTAGTTTACTTCAATGTTAATTCCCTTCTTAATTGATGATTTCTTTTAAAAGAATCATCCATTTAGTATAAAAAGAATCATCTATTAATTTAACATAAAAAATATGTGACAAAAATTTTTGCATAAACATTTAAGTTGTCTATAAAAAAAAGATATTAAATATAATTAAAATAAAATACATCCAATTCTTAAAGCATTATAAAAATTTACAACTGTAATCCAAAAAAATTATCAAAATATATCAAAAATGTCTCAAACGATAACATCATCACATATATACATTATAATAGATTTCACTTTTTGCATAATTTTTAGGTGTCCAGAATCAAATAATGAAGAGGCTAATAAGAATTGTTAGCATTCTTTACTTCCAACAATTAAAAAGGTTTCCCTTGGTTTTAACAATTTAAACCCCTCAATATGATTCAGAGAAACACGAAAAAACAGAACAACATCCGAACATGATACACTATAAAGTCCACTTTTCATGCCATTCAACCATAACAATCCAAGGAACTTTTCAACCTAGGCACAATTTAAAATCAAGATTCAAATTAAAATCATAAAAAAAATAATTTTATTATTTCTAACTTCCCGAAAAAAGAAAAAAACACAGAGAACTGTCCTAATAAGACCCAAGGACAAAAACATCAAAGACCCAAAATTCCAAAATCTAAAAATCTAAGACCTTGAAGCAACAAAACAAGAAATTTGAATAACTGGGCTAAAACCTCATAATCATCAATTTGATTAGTTTTTCTCTATCGAATTAAGATTCCTCTTGTTTCATTTGTTGGCAATTGTTTATTTTGATTGTCTACTTATCATTGGATTACTTGTGGTTAAGATTATCTATATATTCATATATAAAAATTAAGTCAATTTGTTGAACCAACTAACACATATTATATACATAGATTGGAGAATTATTGAGGTGGCCGTCTTGCAGGTGCAGATTAATGCCGTTGTACGACAATTCTATAAAGAAATTTAGTAATTTACGAGTTCACTCAGCTTAATACAACTACAACAATATTCCAAACTAACTAGTTCTATTCATACTTAGAAAAAAATGGGTGTTGTACCATTGTATTCAAAAGTACCTAGTTGAAGCTACACCACCATGAAAAACTTCGCACCACCATCAGCAAGTATCATCCACGGTACTTAAACCCTCCATCAATGAAAACCAACTATTAAGTGTGTGTTTGGATTTCAGTTTGTAAACGGGAGTTTGTATAAAATTGATTTTGCAAACTTGATTTTGATGAAAAGTCAGTTTATGTTAAAGTGATTTATGTTTGGTAATCTTTGTATCAAAATGAATTATAGTAAAGTAAATATTGTTTAGATTACACTACTTAAAATTACTTTTAGATAAAATTACTAAAATAGACATCAACTTAAATAAATTTTGGAAAAGTTTAGGGGCCAGCAATTCTATTGAATTTTGGCCAGCATGTAACCAGCAGAGAAAGGTGAGTCATTGGATGAAATCTTACACCAATCTCACACCATCAAATCATCATTGATGACTAGTTAATGGCTAACAATCACAAAAGTTGCTATCCTCTAACATTGCTCATAAATTTTTTATATTATTCTATCATTTAAATAGATATTATTAATTAATTTTATAATAAAATTAATACTTACTTACTAAAATAAAAATAATATATAAAATTGACAAAATATATTTTTATATCAAAAGCAAAAATAATATATAAAAAATATATCAAAATGTACTTTATTAAATCATATTACTTATAATTTTTTTAATACTCTCTATACTCTTTTATCTAATATTATTTTAAACTATAACTTTTAATTATTTATAACTTTATTCTTAGTTATAATTAGTTTTTTATTTACTTTGTTATTTTTAATGGGATCAATAATTTATATTAGGAAAAAGTTTAGTAACCAAAATTTTTCAGCCATAATTAGCCAAAATTTTTCATAATTTACTTCATTTATATCATTTAATATCAATTTTATTTTTTATTCCACTCTCTTATCATTCTACTTATCACCGTTCTTATCAAATCTACTTATTAATGATATTAATTATAAAATCATATCTTTTTTATTAAGCATTATTGTAATCAATACTTAATATTCTTTTTTATAATTTAATTTTTATATATAAAAATACAATAAAGATTAATAATTATATTTAAGAACGGTAATTATAATATCAATTACATTAAATAATTGCAATTGATTCTTTGTCTGTTATGATATTTATCATCAATTATTGGAGATATAAAACATGAAACCTATCCTAATATATATTTTATGTTAATTTAATCATATTCATTTAAAAATCACAAGAATAACACCATTGCAAGCACAATAGTGTATCAACCAAAAAATTTTACATAAAATTGTTTTTATCATTATAATTTGTATGGCAATTGATTTCGACTTTAATATAGTACCTGTGGTAGAAGGTACTCTGATGAGGTATGGTAATAGTCTGGATTATTTTTTATGTATTTTTTAGTACTTTAATTATATGCGTAACATTCTTGATCATTATTTGTTTGCTATTTATGTCTAAAAAAATAAATTTTTTTATTATTTTTGTTATATTTTTTAATTTTTAAAAATAATTTTATAAAAATAGAAGCATTTAAAATTATTTTCGTAACATGTGAATGATATACTTTCACCTTTGATTTATTTTTACATCTTTTTTTTCAAATTTTTATTTGTAGTATCTTTAATTATATCTTTGAATCTCTTATTAGTAAAAACCTAATTTTTATAGAGACTAAAAACTGAAAAATCAATAATTATTTTAGAAGAATGTTTTATATACCATTTTATATATGTTTCAAATGTATACCTTCAATTTTTATATATGTTTAAAATGTACACCTTTAATTTTTTAAAATAGTTTTATGATGTTGAGAGCTAAAATAAGAAGATTTTTTTTAATATTTAAACTTTCTTTTGGTAATTGGTATTTAAATCTTTTAATTTTGCTCACTAATTTTTTTTAGTTATATGCATAATATTTGTATAAAGTTCATACTTTACACAATTAATTAGTTTATATGAATAACATCCATAATTATATGAAGTTAACATCCACATTAACATACATAATAAAACGAAATTAGCATTTAAAATTACAGTATTGTGTTTTATTTGTTATACTCGATAGTGAAATTAGCCACTTTTTGTATAGTTAACATTTATGGTAGAAAGTGCTGATGAAGAATTTGAACAACAGACAGACTCACCCGACAAGGTAATTGTCAGTCAACTAATTTTTAAGAATATGAAAAATCACACTAATTTTGATGAGGTATGATAATAAACCATTTTTTTTTGTGTTTTTATGTGTATTTATAATTATATTGTACTACTATGTTCATACACATATCATTCATACGTTTATATACATAACATCTATAATTACATACAACTAACATCTAAAAATTAAATTCATGTTTATTAGATATTACAACCATACACGTATCATTTTTTAGTTATTGCATAAGTAACTATTAAGTTAACACAAATATTTTTAAATTTTATCATAATTGAATTTAAAAAATGTCAAATTCTTAAATTAATTTATTCAATTGATAAATTTACTAATAACATCCATAAATTTATCCACATAACATCTATAATTTCATATTAATAACATCCATAATTTATACTCATAATATTCATAATTTCATACCTATGATGTCTATAGTTAATAAATTTTTATAATTAATATTATCAAATTTTAAACTATACGTCTTATTGTATTCTTCAAATTATCTCATATATGAACTAGTAGGTCGTGATTTTAATTATTTTAATATTTTTTTAATATTCATATGTATGCTTATTTATTGATTTTAATATGACGAGTTAATAATTATTTTTAAATTTTTGTTTATATTTTATTTTTTATTTTTTATTTTTTAATAGTCTATATGTAAAATATAAGTTGTATAGTAGAAGTTGTTAAAATTTTTTAATTATTTAACTTTCATAATTTTTGCAGAGAATTATTGCATTTAATGGATAATAATGTGATTGAGAGATGTTAGAAATTTGATTTGAGAGAAACTGAAATTGATTTTGGAAAGAACATTGATGACTCCAAATATGCAGCAAAATGATAGGTGATAAGGAGGATAAGTAATAAGGAGGTGTATATCACTTACTTACCAAGAGAATAGAAATTTTTACATGACATTTCTATATTGTAATTATTTTTTGGCTACTTAGCATTACCCTTATATTATAACAAAATTATAATAATAAGTTAATATACAAAAATTACACTTACAAATTTTAACAAAGCGAATACTAAAGGGACTACAAGCAACGAAGTAAAGGGTAGAATTGATAAAACAATATAAATTCAATCCTAACGTGATTTTCTAAACGCAGAAGTTACAATTTCTAGCTTCTTACAAACGCACGTTAAGAAGGTAAAATCACGTTGGCGTTTAGAGAAAAAAAGTATCCAAACAAAAAGAGAAAGCGTTCAATACACTCAAACGTGTTTCTCTTCTTTCTAACGTAAAACCAAACACACCCTAAATACTTACCAATTAGTTATGCGAAGGGAGGTTCTGAGGTTGGAGCACTGCGTTCGATGGACAGAGCAGGGAGGCATCAACGGCACTGCCAACACTGACGTGCCGTAGCAGTGGCGCGTCCTTGATGAGAAGGAGAAACACCTTGTTGATTGTACCTGGGTGAAACGATGTCGCCGCGGCCAAGGGTGGGGAAGCTCCGATTAATGCGGCGTTCTGGAATGGTCTATGGAGATCGACTGTTGTCCGCACGTGTTGGATGGTGGCGTGGCGTCCCGTGAAGGCGGAGGAAAAGTTTATTCGATGAACCTGGAACTCTAGCGCGGCCGTGAATGGTTTTCAAATTCTGCTGCGATAAAACGGTAAAAGGAGAGAATAGGGGTTTATTAGGGTGAATTTTTGGATGTTGTTGAAGTGAAATGGATTTCGGAGTCCAGGCCCAAGAAAAGTTGGCAGGGGTTTTTGGCTGGACCCCTCTTAATTCCCTAACATTATTGTTATTGTATATATCTTATTAAAGTCTATTAAAAAAGTAGCCAATGAACTATAGTTTACATGGCATTTCGTCTCCTCCCCACTTCAAAGGTTTTGGGTTTGAGTCCTACTTACTGCGATCGAGAACGAAGTGTGTGGATATGTATTGTGTACTTAGAAAAAAAATCTTTTAAAAAATCAATAATAATGAATAATAATTTTTTTTTCTTTTAGAAATGCGCCTTTTCTTGTTGGAGGTTCCCTCACTTTTAAGGTTGGTACAGTATGTGGACTATTATAGTAGCTAGTGGGGGCCACCTAGCTAGTTCAAGAATCATATCTAGGGTTAAGGGCTTGGCTTATTATTTATTACTTATTAGTTCTACTACATCATTAGTTTTGGTATTATATCAATAATATGCGAACATAGTACAATTGGAAATTTTTTAGGATAAGTTTCCTCCATTCATATATATTAATTTAATTACAACTTACGGTACGGAAGTATCTTAGAGAAAGAGACAAAAATTGTAACAAGATAAAGAACATGGAAGCATAATTAACTGAAACTTCTTTTTATTTATTTATTTTTTTGGGCTTTGCAGTCATTACACCTGCCACTTCAACCCAGCACTTCAACAACAGTCACAATTTTTAATAACATTTCGGTATAGTGGGCCTAACAAAAAATGGGCCCAACAAAAGACAGCCCTGTCGCTCCAAAATAGGTCCAAAATGACCCAAAATATTTAATATAATATAACTATATAATCATAAGAGCAATGCTAGGGGCCAGCAATTTTTGTGATTGTTAGCCAGCCATCAATAATAATTTGATGGTGTGAGATTGGTGTGAAATTTTATCTAATGGCTCACTTTTCTCTGCTGGTTACATGTTGACCAAAATTCAATAAAACTTCTGGCCCCTTAGACTTTTCCTAATCATAAATCAACCACTAAAATCAGCTATTAATATATTTGTATATATATTTATATATAGTTTAATTTATTTTTGTGTATTTATATTTCAATATGTATTTTATACTTAATGGTTAATTTTAATGTAGACGTAGTATAGACAATATAAAACATACATCAGCAAAGCAAGGTTTCTCATGTAGGTGTGGGAAAACAAGAAATCAAGCAATTAACCAGAAGGCAGAAGTAAATCCTAATGTAACCATTTTCAAGGCTAAACTATTGGAACAGGAATACTTAGAGACAAAAGAGCAAATGATTCCAACACTCCAAACAATCAGAAGAGGAGACAGAACAATTAGTAATTGAAACCAAACCAAACCAGTTGGTTACAGTTCAGTTGAGACTGTTAGATGGGTGTAGTCCTTGCTTTATACATAATTAAATAGTGATCACCTAATGTTCAAGCCAACCCATCAAATGCTTTGCTGAATCTTCAGTCTCAATCTCAACCCTCACCAAATTATGCTTTATAAAGTTCTTCAGGTCTAAAACTATCATTCACACGCAAATAAGATACCATTGAGTAGATTTAATAAAACATCCACAACTCATTCTTTCTTTGATTCTAGCTAGTCCATTCCATTATGCTGGGAATAGCAGCATGTGTGGTGGTAGTGAGTGTTGTAATTTATGCATATAAAAGAATAATGCCTCCTCCACCAAAGGGTCCTCCTGTTATTACTTCACCAAGAATTAAGCTGAGAGATGGTAGACACTTGGCTTATAGCGAGAGGGGGGTCCTGAGAGAAAATGCTACATACAAGGTCATTCTTGTCCATGGCTATGACAGCTCCAAGGATATCTATTTGCCTCTTTCTCAAGTAAGAACTCCATTTGCCTCTCCAAGGATATTTAATTTGAAAAATGATTGCATATAATGAGAGTGACATACATGCAGGAAGTGATGGCAGAGCTGGGTTTGTACCTTGTGACATATGACAGAGCAGGGTATGGAGAAAGTGATCCAAATCCAAAGCGCAATGTGAAGAGTGAAGCATTTGATATTCAAGAACTTGCTGATCAGTTGCACCTGGGTTCTAAATTCTATCTTATTGGGATGTCCATTGGAACATACCCTGTCTGGGCCTGTCTCAAATACATACCCCACAGGCATGCTAATTAATTTGACCGTTAATATTCACAAATAAGTTCTCCAAAATTTTTATAATAGATTAGATCTTTGAGATAAGTGCATGGTGAAAATTTGCATGTTATTATCTTGGTATAAAATTAATAATTAATAATTATTAGATGATAATTTAATAAAACATAAAATCATTTAATCATTTTCAGTTACTAATTTCATATTGAAAATATCTGCATATGGTATCAACTGTGGAGAATGATTAACTGCTTGAGAAATGGAGAATAATTGCGTATGGTAAAAGTTGTTTGAGCCCTCTCTTGTTAATTAGGTGTTGGTTATGTCTGTTTATGTTGTTTTCTATGAGACCAAAATCTTTGTTCCCGGATAATAATACCCCCAAGAAATAACTGATTCTTAGATTGGCTTCTATGGTGATTAGGGCTGTGCTTTTTGTCTGATTATACTTAGTGCGACATAAACTTAAAAGCAGTATTCAAGGTTGTCTTTATATTGGAGGAGTTATGATTTTTTGGTGTTGGTGTTTAAGATATGTAGGTGTTGCTTAGGCAGTTAGGTCTTTTGGTTAGAGCTTTAGTTTGGGTGCATTATTGTGGTTTTGAATATTTGTCTTTCTACCACTGTTTAAATAATCAAGTACTACTCTAATTGATTCATAAAAAATAAAATAAAAATATCTACATACGAATCTTTACCTAAAAATAGTCAATTAAGTCTTTAGATTTAAAGACGTATAACTCTATAATTTCATCTCAAAATCTTTTAGAGGTCCATTTTGTGAAAACTACTTAATACTTTTAATTTTAAAGAATTATAATTCTATAATTTCATCTCAAAAATACTTTTAATTTCAAAGATCTACAACTCTATAATTTTATTACAAAATATTTTAGAAGTCTATTTTATGAAAAGTAATTAATACTTTCAATTTTAAAGGCCTATTATAACTCTATAATCTCAAAAATACTTTTAATTTCAAATACCTATAACTCTATAATTTCATATCAACATTTTTAGAGGTCTACTTTCTGAAAAGTAGTTGATGCTTGATAGCATTGATGGTTGGTGCAGGCTAGCTGGTGTGTCACTAGTAGTTCCTGTGATAAATTTCTGGTGGCCTTATTTTCCTCCAAAATTGGTGAAGCGGGAATTTGAGAAGCAACTTAAAAGGGACCAATGGAAACTGCGGATTGCCCACTATGCCCCTGGATTTGTGCTTTATTGGTGGATGACCCAGAAGTTCTTCCCTCGTGATTCTATATCTGAGAGACACCCTATACTTCTTAACAAACGAGACCTGGAAACTATGCAGCAAATGTCACAAGTACCTATGCCCAATCAGGTGCAATTTCCATTGCTACCTACTTTCATAGAGTTTACATAAATAAAACTCAATAATATAGTGAATCAATTGATGTTGCAGCATAAGATACGGCAGCAAGGTGAATATGAATCCTTGTATCGAGATATTATGGTGCATTTTGGAGACTGGGAATTTGACCCTATGGAGCTTCAAAATCCATTCCCACAAAATGATGAGGCTTCTTATGTGTATCTATGGCAGGGTCATGAAGACAAGCTTGTTCCATTTGAGCTACAAAGGTTCCTTGCAAGGCAACTACCTTGGATAAGGTATCATGAAGTTCCGGATGGTGGACATTTCATCATTCATGAAAAGCACTTCTGTGAAGCTATTTTTAGAGAACTTTTGCTTGGAAAACAACCAAAAATTAATTAATTATTGATTTGGCTAATTAATTAGACCAAATAGAACATGCTTTGATGTAATAAATAAACTCTAAATAATCAAATTAGTTTCTAAAAAATTATTTATTTTTTAAATTGGTTTTTAATATTTTTTTAAATCAAATTCATCTTTAAAGATTTTAAGTTAGTCATGTTAAGTCCTTCCGTCACTTTCATTATTAACGCCGTTAGAGTTTGCTAATATAGTATATTATGTGACATCACAACATATTTAGTAGTTTTAATTGACTATTAATACGATCAGTTTATGAAATTAGATCAAATCAACTTTAAATTGAAAATTTTTAATACCTCAAATTCTTTTCTTAATTAAATTTTGATTTGATCTAATTTTATAACTTTATTATGTTAATAGTCAATTAAAACTTTTAGATGTATGTTATAGTATCACTTAACATGTTATATTAGCAAATTTTGACACTATCAACAAAAAAATTAACAGAAGAACTAATGTTATTAACTTAAAATTTTTAAAAGATGAAATTGATTAAAAATATTTTAAAGATCAATTTAAAAAATGAATAATTTTTTAGAGGCGAATTTGATTTACAAAATAAATAAATAACAATGTAATAATGCTATATGTGTTAACCAAAAAACATTGCTTGAATAATAGGCTAATTTTTCCTTATATATATGATTGACTTGTTTATCACTGCGTGGGTATTCATAGCGGGGCTAACTATTTTTCCATTAGTGTATCTTGTACGTAATTAATGAGATTAGGAAGAATTTAACACAGCAGCATAACATACGTAACTCCATCTCCATCTCTCCTATCTGGGAAAAAAGAATGTTCTATATTTGATTCCTGCCACAAAATAATCACATCAAAATTTGTCTATATATATCCACGTTATTATTTTAAGGAAAATTTAGTCCCCCAATCCGTGTCTGTGTTCTAAAATAATTAAATATTGCGTTAGACGCACTTTTATAGTGGGTAACACACTAACACTTGAATCAGTAAATAGTAAAAAAGAATCATTTAAATAAAGATGTCAAAAATATTTTTTTAAAAATTAAAAATTTAATATATATAATCAATTAAATTATATTATTTTTATTAAAATTAGGTCAAATAAATTAATTTTTAAATAATTATATATATTAAATTATAATTATTAAAAAATATCTTAAAAAAAAAGCGTTTTCTGCGTCTTTATAAAGTATTCCCTAGTAAAAAACTAACATTTTATTAAAATTAAATTCTCCGCAAGAAGCAATTACGAATTGCAAGCAATGTTGTATTAGTGTAGGTAATCTCATATTAATTATTAAATCAAAACTTGCAGGATTAATCAAAATAAAGAAAGGAGCCAGAAAACAATAATGCTATGTTTGTTTGAGTGGAAAATGGAAGGAAAGAAAAGGGGGGAAAGAAAATGGAAAAGAAAATGATTATTTTTTATTGTTTGGTTGAAGAGGAAAATTGAGGGGAAAGAAAATGGATGGAAAAAAAATTGGTGAGCGCCCCACCAATTTTTTTTCTCTCCAACGTTGGAAAGAAAATGGAGAGAAAACTAATGTTTCTCTTTCTACTTCCAATACTACCCCTTCACTTTTTTCAATATATATTATAATATAGGGGTAAAATTGTCTTTTTATAACATTTCTTTCCTTCTTATTTTCCTTTCAACCAAACACATCTAAAGAAAATAAAAATCCACTCAATTTCTTTCCTTTCTTTTCTTTCCTTTCTATTTTCTTCCTCTCTATTTCTTTCCTCTCAACCAAACATAGCCTAAAAGTGACGGTGACATGCATCCAGCTAAATATATAAAAGAATATTCTGGAATGCTTAAAGAAAATGTGACATTTATTACTAAAATATAATTCAGGGCAATTTAAATGAGAGGCTTATGAAAATAAAAATAAAATGAAGAAGTCTGCTTTGTGTTATATTTGCATTGACAAACATATTATTATTATTATTATTATTATTATTATTATTATTATTATTATTATTATGTGCTATCACTCTAGTCTCTAATTACACTTTGCCACTCTGTATGTGATAGTGTGGTCTTAAATCGAAATATGCACAATTTCAGGAGCCAGCAATCCAGCATTATGAGCTTTAGTAATCAATTTTTTTTTCTTTAATCTTCAATCATCAATACAACTTGCCATTGTTGTTCTAATTTCATCAGGAATTTACTAACATCTAAACTTATGGTGTACGGTTATATTAAAATGCAAAAAAGTAAAAATAAAAATTAATCATCCTATTGAACTAAGTCAACAGAGATCACCTCCAGTAAGAAAATATATCTAATTTCAACAAAACAAACCCATGAAATATGTTAGACTTGTAAATTTCTACATTTCAATAAAGCAGTTCTAAGGATTAAGGAGATAAGTTCAAGTGATATTACTAGAAGATATTTTTCTTTTGAAAAAATAAAAGAAAAAAAAGATGCTTCCTTAATGGAACCTTTGTAAAGGATATCCCCCAGAAGCAAAGGAAACAACTTGAGAAAGTCAAATCAAGTACCTCAAAACCTCTCTGATTTAAACAAACCAAATGAACCAAATTCAGTTTTCATTCCATTCATATTTGATGTGCACACAGAAATAAAAAGCATAGCTTGGATCTACTAAGTCATCAAGAACAGATGAAAAGATTCGGATATCACCTTAAACTATTGTTCAGTGATAAAAAACCATCACAATCTCAGACAAATCAACTCTGCAGAGGTTTCTGTCAGGTAAACACTGATAAGATTTGTTCATTCTCAATGGTTTCAATATTATATATGTTGTTGGTTTTTGTTTCAGGGGACTAAGGTTGTTTCTCCAAACCAAGATGATCTTGTTATGATTTCACCAAGAATTAAACTCAGAGATGGGAGGCACCTGGCTTATCTTGAGAGAGGGGTTTCTAAGGATGTGGCAAAGTACAAGATCATCATTGTCCATGGTTTTGGAAGCTCTAAAGAGATGAACTTTCTCGCACCCCAAGTACAATTACTCATTCCCTTTCAACTTAAACAGAATAGTAGTACTATACAATTAAGATATTCATATGCTGAATAAGGTTAGATGACTGAAAACTCAACGTGTATATATACATATATACAGGAACTAATAGATGAACTAGGCATATATCTGCTGCAATATGACCGAGCTGGGTATGGAGAAAGTGATCCAAATCCCAAACGCTCGCTCAAAAGTGAAGCACTTGACATTCAAGAACTTGCTGATCAGTTAGAGTTAGGGCCACAATTCTATGTCATTGGAGTCTCAATGGGTTCATATGCTACATGGAGTTGCCTTCAGTACTTGCCCCACAGGTACAGAATTACAACCTCCCATATGGATATATAGATTGCAAGACAAAATAGTCTATTAGGATTTGTTTGATAAGAGGGAGATTGTGTGTGTATTGTATATCAGTATGCATAGTTTAAGCAAAGGACTAATTAATTTTGTGCAGGCTTGCAGGGTTGGCACTGATAGCACCAATGATCAATTACAAGTGGCCTTCACTTCCCAAGAGTCTAATAAGAGAGGATTATAGAAGGAAACTTGTGCAATGGGCTAGGTGGCTTGCAAGTTATTGTCCTAGGCTATTGCATTGGTGGGTAACTCAAAAGTGGCTGCCTTCAGCTGCTGTCATTGAAAAGAACCCAGCTTTCTTCAACAAGAGTGATATTGATATTCTAAAAACACTCCCTGGCTTCCCAATGCTTACCAAGGTACTACCTATGAAATTGGTATCCTGTATATATAAGATTATTCAACATTACATATGTTTTAACTTTGATTGTCATCACTTTGGTGTCTCATTTTGTTTGTCATCTTTGTATACGGAAGTAGGCATAAGCTGAAACACTTAAATTCCTTTTCTGTTATGTTGCTTGTTACAGGACAGCTTAAGGGAACAAGTTGTATTTGACACACTTAGGCATGATTGGAGGGTTGCTTTTGGAAAATGGGAATTTGACCCTTTAAAGCTCATGAATCCATTCCCTCATAGCACAAGTTCTTCAGTTCACATATGGCAGGGATATGAAGACAAGGTTGTGCCATCTCAACTTCAGAGGTTTGTGTCAGGGAAGCTTCCATGGATACATTATCATGAAGTTCCAGATGGTGGACATTTAATTGTGTACTATAGGGGATTATGTGAGGCCATATTAAGGGCACTCTTACTTGGACAAGAATACATTGCATATAAGCCTAATAAGTCAGCATTATTTGCACTCAATGGGGTTGAGGACAAATGTTCTTGCTCCAGAGAGGAGGATCCTACTTGTAGGGATCATTTAACCCTACCTCTTCATACTCCAAAGGACTAGTTTTTGCTTTTCATTCAAAAATGGTAGATATAGAGAGTTCTCCATGAAAATATTTATTTTGGATTGCTTTTTACATTTTCATCATCTGTTTATTGTTTACATTTTTTCTTCCTTTGGGAAAAATATGTCAATTGTGTAAATTATGTTTGTGATTTGTTGGATGAAAAATAGAAATAGAAGGTGCCTTATATGTAAATTACTAAATTATACTTAGCCATCATTTTTTTGGAATCATGCATGTGAAAGTGTTCTGTTTTTGACTAAGTGTGTAACTTGTTAGAAAGAAAGGAAGAATACATGAAAAAGATGGTCTTAAACTTACCTAGAATTTTTGGATTATAAACGTTTGGAAACAAAAGGAATAGAACTCTCCATCAACCTGAGATGTTCTTCTCCAAAACATGATCTATTTTTTAGATTTCTGTAGAAAGAAAGGTAAAGTTACATATCCTAAATTCTAAATTCTATCCTTAAATCTTAAACCTTTCAAAAAATAAAAGTTAAAAATGTAATTTTATAATAAGAGAAAAAATGGGCTAATGTTAATTAATTAAAATTGATTCCATATATTTATTCAAATTAAAAATATAGGAAGTAGATATCTATCTATTCTATTATATAAAAATCGGATGTCTACACTTAATGATGGAGCTAATATGGCATGCTCCAGAGTCTCGAGAGTGTTTCCTAATTTAATTATTTTAACTCATTCAATATAATTTATTAATTGATTTGATTAGATATTTAAATATTAATATAATTTATTATAATATATATTACTTAATTAATTTTACTACATTAATTATAAGTTGTTATATTAGTTAATTAATTTATTCATTTATAAAGTTTAAAATAAAATAAATAATTTATTGTTTATTCTAATTGAATTCATTAAATTTAATTATACATTACATACGAATTAATAATAATTTGTAAATCATTTTATATTATATATGTATTAACAAAATATTATATATGTCTTAATGTGTTAATTAAATATTATATACGCACAGAAAAATAAATACAAAGATGATTTATATAATATTGATAATATTATATTAGCATGGTAATTTATTTTGTTTTGATATCATACAGTATTGATAATGATAATATTATTATATAGTATTATATAAAATTTCTAATATTAGTATAGAAAATTAAAAAATTATTCCTTATGGTAATCATTTTTAGTGGAATAGTGTGTCTCTTATATAGTATTAATAATTGTTGCTTAATTTAAAGTAATTGTATGTTGGTATCTTAAATTTATTTTTTAATAATGACCTAAATAGATAAATCTAATTGAATTGAATGATTATATAAAATATTTTATATTATTAATATATTAAAATTAAATTATTTTTCGGTACAGAATTTTATAGGTAAATTTTATACAAGATTAAGTTATTTTATATTTTTTAATTTGTTTTATCTGTGTTACTTTATTTAATTTTAAGTAGCTTCATATTTACAATTACCGCCAGTATGATATTTTATAAAATATGAAAATCAATTTTTTTTATAATTTAAATATCAATGTTTGAGTTAATTTTAATTTAACTTTTTTAAATTAATGTTATCTTTTATTTAGATCTTAATTAATTTAAAATACAAAAATACTAATATATTTACTGTCACTTTAAATAATAATAACTTTAATTTATTTACTGTCTTTTTTTTCTTTTATATTTTGTTTAGCAAAGATAATATATGGATTAGGATGGAGTTAACAAATACTCTATGCGATGCATGTTTGGCACTGATAAATTCATATGAAATAGAAGAGAAGAAAACAAAAAACTAAAAAACACTTAGTTGAATGGTATAAACAGATTCATTGAAGCTAAGTGTCCATGGTTCTCATGTCTCATCTCATTTTTCGAAGTTCAAACACATTTTAAATGTATGAATTTTAATTATATTTGTTTTTTTCCTCTTCAATAAATACTACAATCTCTTCCTATTTTTGCTATAGGCTTGTCTTTTATTTAAAAAAACACACACAAAAATGTAAAAAGAAAAATTAAAGAAATTAAAACTGTTATTATATTTTAAAAAATTAAATGTTCTTTTAATTAAATATCTATGTAATTCTTATCTAGATATATAAATTGTATTTTAATATACTGAGTGGTAAATATAAAAAAATATATAATAGATAAGTTAAAATAACGAATAATGAGATATCTATCTATTCTATTTATTCTATTATATAAAAATTAAATTTTTGCACTTAATGATAAAGTTGACGTGGCATGTTTCTTAGAATGTTTCCTGATTTATTTTTTTAACTCATTAAATACAATTCATTTAGGTGGATTAATTATATCAACTAATTGAGATATTTAAGTATCACATAATTTAATATTATGTATATCAATTAATTGAATATAATTGTTAGAGTATAATTAGGATCAATTAGATCAATTAGCATTATTTAACATATCTAAATATTTATTATAGGATATTACGTCTTTATTATTTCGATTCTCTTAGCACCTATAAATACCCTTCTATATTGTATCATTTTACACAACTTGAATACACACAAACCTTTTCTCTACTGCTCTCTCTTACCCTTTCTAATAATAATAAGTACAGTTTAATTTAGTTAGAAGTTCATTATTTTATAGTCTTCTATAAAATAATCTTTTTATCACTTTAGATATTTTAACTCTTTTTTATTTTTTTCTCTTTACATGTAATTTTGTTGTGCATTAAATTTGTTTATTTAATTATTTAATGATGAAATATACTCAAGTTAATTCCATCATATAATAGTTTGTTTTCTCCTATATATTTTAATTTGTATATAGTTACTATTGATCTTACTGTTTTCAATCTTACTATTTTTGTTTTCTTGAATTGTTCTTTATTTTTTTATGACTTGATAATTTAAAAAAAAAAAGACAAAGAACAGAAAAAAAGATGGCCAAAGACAAATGTTAGAAGCCTAAAGCAGCAACATCATTTCTCAGCATTATTATTATTAATATGAACTTTATTATTTATTTTCTAACGTTCTTTAATACAAACTTCGTTTCTTTTTATTAATTATTATTAATACTTTTATTCTTTTCTTCTTTAATTATAAATCTCCTTATAATAATTTTTTGATCGGATATTTTTTTTGGTCTAATAAATTTTTTTCTCTATTTTTTTTGTCAAAAATAATTTATATTAGAAAAAAAAAGATGAAAGTAAATTTAAGATTCAAATTTAAATAAGATGTGCAAAGAATAACTATTGAATTCATTTGATCGATTTATACACTTTGTATTACCGTCATTGAAAATTTCAAATACTATTATAAAATTCTAGATATTTTTATTTTATTGTTCTTAAATTATATATTATCCCATGTATTTGAAGAGTTTCATCTTTTTGAAAATAAAGTGTGACATTATATACTTTTTAGATACAATAAATGAATAATAAGGTTAAAGTGAGTAACAAAATTGATTATAAATAAGATACAAATTTTTATAATTTCTAGCACAATTAACAAATTTTTAGTTTCAAAATAATTGTTTACTCTATTTTTTATTTTTATTTAATTTTTTATAATTTTTTCTTGATTTTTTTAATTAATTATGATTGTAATAACTCATCATAAATTTGTGTTTTGTAAAAAAAATTTATCAATCATAAAACACATAAGACTTAACTAAAAAATTTAAAAAATATTGATTAATCACAAAATAAAAAATTATGAATGGTGTTTTAATTATGTTTAATTATGTTGTAAAATATAAATTGGGACTATTTAAAATTAATTTTTTACCATTAATGTTAACTTCAATCATAATAAGGTAAAAAGTAAAAATTGTATATAATAATTTAATTTTATTATTTATACTACCAAAATTATTCTTTAATGTATTATATCCTTTTTATTTTTATTCATTGATAATCTTTAGTTTTCTATTTTTAATAAAAATTTGAATTGATTAAATAGATTATTTTTCAATTAGTAATATAATTATTATGATATTTACTTTGTTCAGTAATATTTTTTTAATTTATTTAATCTGATTAATCATCTCTTTCTTATTTTATGCTAATTTAATTAATTAAAGTTAATAAATTTCAATTATTTTAATTCTTGCAACTTTTTATTATAATAATATATTTCTATTAATGTATTAATATAATTTTAATATTTAAATGTCACTAATAATAATAATATATAATATGTCTAATTGTAAAAAATTTACTATTTTTTATACGATTAGACTAGACATATTTATATTCAATTTATTTAATTATTTAATTAAAATTAATTATATTAAATGATTATATTAATATTATGGTAGACTAATTATATTATTATTCATTAATTATATTAAGAGATTAAGATTATGATAGATTATCATTATTTTATTATTTTTTATTTTTTGATATTAATTCAGATGTTTAACTTCTTTTTATTATCATTTTTTATTCTCTTATTCTATGTGTTTATTCCCATAAATCTTACTAAATTAAATAAAGTACTGTATATATTTTTTTATTCTTCTTTTATATACACATAAAATTTATTAAATTATTTCTCTTCCATCTAAGAATTTTGTTTCTCTTCTATTTATATTTCTTTCCTTCAATATTTTATTGGTTCTTATTTTTCTAAATTTTATTTTAATTTATGTATTTGTTCTTACTATACCCAATTTTTTTATTTATGTATAATATACATTCTTATATATGTTATAGAAATATGATTTGATTCCATTAACTTATCAAAATTTTTGAAAAATATAAAGATAAAGCACAAAAATATATTTATAGATATTTTACTTTAATTTTTTAACTAAAAAATATAATTTTTTTGTCATATTAGTTGGAATTCAAAGTTAAATATGAATATTAATTTTTGAAATAAAATAAATATATTTTAAATTTTTTGCATCTAAAAATAATATTCTATCAATGTTAGAATTATTTAGATGGATAAGTAACCATGAATATAGAATTATTTAAGATGGTTAGAACTAAGTACATCTTTTTATTGAAAATACGAATTTAAAAATATTATATTCAATTCTCAATAGTCAACCTCTCATTGAACCATTATATTTTTAAAAGATTTTTAAAAAAATGAAATAGCTTTAGGTGTATAAATTTTGTAAAAATTTAATTAATTTAAGATATTTATTATCATTGATTAAAAAAGTAAATTAAAATGACAATTTAATATTTCTATACTCTTAAAATATTATTTATTTATTTTTCATGGATTCTTTATCATCCAATGATCACATTAATATAATTTAATTCAATAAAATTATTTATTATCATTTGATTGAATAAAATTTTTATTTTAGCTGAAAATTTTAGGATTTCTCAACCTCAAGATCATCCATGTTAAATCATTAAAAAATATAACTAAGAACGCGGAAACGTCTCTTCATTCGAGAGTATGATTGAGATCAGAGAACTTGGCTCTTGTGGTTCTTTGATTTTCGTCAACCAAAACCTTCTGTATTTTTTATAGGGCTGAATCACAATTTTACTGTAGGAAAAAGAGCTATGAAGGCGAGTTTGATGTGTTGGAGACCAAAATTCTAAAGTCATTATTTATATTTGAGTGTGACACTCATTAAACCCTAAAACTCAAATAAAATAGTATACATGATTTTAATCTCATTTATCCAAATCAAAAGTAATAATGACTTATTTAATTTAACATTTATGACAATAAATAAGATCACCGTTATATAAGTCATTTAATGTGAAATTACATAATTTACTATTATAATTAATATATGTATTATCCATAAATATATTAAGAAATAATAATTTCCTAACAATCTTCTACTTGGGTTATAAATATATATTTTCCTGAGATAACCTCTTATAAATTTTACGCGTAAATCTGAATGTTATTTCTCTTATTACTTTAATAATTTGGTCTATCTGATATATTAGTTATGAAATTACCGAAACTTTTATCACATTAGTGTCACAACAAAACTACGATGATCCCATACTAAAATACTCAACCACATAGATCAAATTTGGATGAGAAAATTCAGAAATTACATGCAAAAATAATCTCATGCATGTCTATTTTTAACTTGAGTAAAAATTCTATTTTATTCGGTGACAGACTTAGATGAAACTGCAACGGCAATATCCGGACATAGCGAAGGTGACTAAGTGATGAGTCTGTAGAAGAAGAAGAGAAGAACTTAACAGACTCACAATGAGAGAGAGAGAGAGAGAGAGAAAGGGAAATTTACCTAGAGAAAAGAAACTCGGCAAGAGAATGGTGGCGACGGGCTCAACAACGACGGTAACGGGATGAGCAGCGATGATGACATAAGCTGTGAACAGTGACGGATCCAGAAAAATTTAGTAATGGGAAAAAAATATAATAAAATTTAGGTATAGATATTTTTTTGCTTCCCACGATATTCAACAAGTTAAGGACTAATCTGTCATGAATTTGAATTCCATTTAAGAATTTACAATTGGCCCACAATGAGTTGCTATACATACGAGATAGAATTCGAACCCTCAATACTTATTTAAGCGGACGACTAAGTTGATCACTTGATCAATCTAAATTGGTTTAGATATATTCAAAATTTAAAATTAGAACTATCTAATACATATTGATAAGAACTAGAAATATACACACAATCATTATTATAATATTTAAAATAATAAAAATATAATTTCATACACATAGTATAATATTTAAAATAACAAAAAAATATTTATAAGGACCTTTTTTATTTTTAACATGATTAAATATTTTTTTATATATATATTTTTAAATAATTATTTTACTTATTTGTCAAATCTACTTATTATAATTTTTATAGTATAAATAAATTTTTTGACCAAAATAATTACAGTATATTAATACATAGATAATATATATTTTTATCTTAAATAATTTTTAAAAAATCACTAATAATTTAAGTTGTATTTAATTAGAAAACTAAGTTTTAATTTAATTATTAATTAATTAACTAATATAATATAATTAATTATCACTAATTTTTTAGTGTATTTATTTATTTTTCATATTAAATCAAATTTAACAATATAATTATTATTATGTGTTAAGTTTAACAAAATATTTTTTAACATAAAATACAAAAAAAAACTATTTATATTTTATTTTGAGACAAATATAATATAATAAGTGGTATATATGTATATAAGTATTACTTTTTTTAAAAAAAAAATTGTGGGGGCAAATGCCCCCTCTATATTAAAGTGGGTCCGTCTCTGACTGTGAAGGAAGATGGGAGCTGTGAATAGGTAAGCGGCGATGGACTCAGCAACAACATGACAGGAGCTATGCGGTTTTTTTGTGAAGAAGTCGAGAAGAAGAAGATTTTAGGTGAAGATGATTGAGTTTATCTTGCATGGCTATAAAGTATAGACCGAAGCTATGAATCATGTGTGATGTGAGACAAATTCTAATTCCTAAAAAGTGTTTATATGTATATATTCGGGGCGGGTGCACTCTAAATCCGTCCATACGCAAAATCTGCCCCGACTCGGGTCAAGTTATTACACTTTTCATCCGGGTACCTGCGTATTCGAAAACTCCTGCCAAGTCTAACCACGTATTGATACTCTATTTATTAAGGGTTTATCTCTAGCCAATAGATTGCTATATACACAAGGCGAAATTCTAACTCCAAATAGTTATTTAGGCGGACGAGTGAGATGATCACTTATCAAACTTAAATTGATTAAGACAAATATTATAATTATATATATTATTTAATTTTTAATAAAATTTTTAATATAATTTTATGTATTATCCGGTTTGTACGGAACATACACTAGTAATTTTAAAAATCAGAAACTGGTAAGTATGAAGAAACTGATTAGAGATTTTTATATTTTAACTTCTTTCTCTGACCTAATTAATATTGTCTTTGTAAATATGTAATGTGTATGAAAAAAATTAAGAAATTAAAAGAATAATGATTTGATCACAAAGGAATTAAAGCAGTGGTCCAAACTGCTGAAATAACAGAATTAACTTGTCAAACAACCCCATTGCCCAAGCGTTACATACATACATACATACATACATACATACATACATATGCATTGATGTCGCCAATGGCAGTTGAAGTCTCTTAAGTGTATATATGCGCAGTGTTACCCCCTTTTCTTGTATTCTATTCTTCAATTCCCTAACTACATTCCTTTCCTCTCTCTAGAATTCATCACATTCTCTCTTGCATGCTCTTCTTTCTTATTCAGGTATTCTTTATCTTATTTTACACATGCATACATCTCTTCCTTTTCCTTCCTTTACTTTACTTTTAATCTTACTCTTTCAAATCCATGATGATATGTGAGTTATGTTACTTGTTTTTGACATAATCTCATTCTTCTGATTGCAACACATTCAGATGTGTCTTTGCATGTTGCATGCAACTGCTTATATCAATTGTATCATATTTATGATTTTAATATTTTATCAAATCACTTTAATTTTGTTGATTTAGTTAAGTGGAATGCTGAATGTCTCTTTAATTCTTCATCAGCTTTTCTGGATCTGAGAGTTGAACAGGCCAATAGGGGGTTTGATTATTGGCCTGTTGATGCAACAAACAACAATGGCAGTTTCTGGAACAAAAACCATTTCTCATGAAACCCTAACACAAGAATTGTTACAATCAGAAGCAGCAGAACCAGTGAGCAAGCAGAACTCAATCCTCTCACTCACACTTGATGAGATCCAATGCAAGAGTGGTAAGAGCTTTGGATCCATGAGCATGGATGAATTCTTAGCCAGCATTTGGAGCTCTGAGGACAACAACAACAACAACAACAACACAAATCAAACCCTTCATGATGAACAAGCTTCTCAACACATCATGAAAAGTGCTGGAACAAAAACAGAACAACAACAACAAGGTTCATTCTGTGTCATCCCATCTCCAATTTGCAAGAAAACTGTGGAGGAAGTTTGGTCTGAGATCCACAAAGACCAAGAACCACAACAAAGGGATGAATCTAACAACATTGGAATGAATGAGGCACTTAGAAAGCAACAAACACTTGGGGAAATGACATTGGAGGATTTTCTAATTAAAGCTGGTGTTGTACAAGAATCAAAATTGACATCAAAATCAAGAGTTGCTACTACAACAATAATGCCTTTAGTATTTCAGAATCATATTAGCAACATTGCAAGTAGTAATAGACCAATGGATCCAAGTTATGCAGTGAGGTCTCCTATGGGGGTAGGATTCCCTAGCCAACAAAATCTTGGGAACCATGGGACTAATAACAATGGACTTGGAACATATCCAATTTTGTTACAGAATAATAATAGCTCCACAAGGCTTCTGGACTCAAGCGTGGGCAGCAGCAGGAAGAGGGTAATTGATGGTCCTCCAGAAGTGGTGGTAGAGCGAAGGCAGCGCAGAATGTTGAAGAATCGAGAATCTGCTGCAAGATCACGGGCGAGAAGACAGGTTTTGTAGTTACACTGTATGCTTATTAGTCAAGTAACCACTTTGAGTTATGCTTCATTGCTTCACATTCAGCAAAAAACTAAGATTTGTTACACTAGGTGCATGGAACTATAATGTCAAGTCATAAAGTCATGCCTACATTAAAAAGCCACTAACATTTGGACATGTTTTTGAGATAAAACGATATCTTGTGATGTTAATTTTCTTTCCCTTATGTCAAAGTCTTGTAATGCAGGCATATACGGTTGAACTAGAAGCAGAGCTGAATGTGCTAAAGGAAGAGAATGAGAATCTAAAACAAATTCTGGTACTCAATTTGTGGGAGAGTTCTGTTCTTAAATTACTTTTGATTTTTTTTTTTGGGAGCAAATTACACTAATCTCTCTGATGTTTGGTAAATTTCAAGCTAAGTCTATTCTATTTCTAAAATTATACATTTAGGTAGCAATATAACACTGAACACAGCCTATAAAGTATAAATTTAGCACTAACTTCCCTTAAAAGAAGTAGGGGAGATTAATTTCATTTAGACAAATAGAATGGGGATATGCTGAATTTTACCAAACCTCAGGGACGTCAGTGTAATTAATTATGAATTATGTTTTCTTATTCTTATTATATTGTTGTGTTATTTTGAATGTGCAATAGGATGAAGCAGAGCTCAAGAGGAAACAAGAGGTAGTGAGTGTTTTTCCAAATATAATATGAGTTATGTTTGATACATTGCAGGGTTATGATTTATGAACATAACTTTGTAATTTGTGCTTTTTATTTTATTGAAACAGATTTCACAGAGGAAGCACACAACAAAGCCACAAAAGAGGACAGAAAAATTGAGGGAAATAAGAAGGACTATTAGTGCAGCTTGGTGAACATGTCAACAGGAACCTTTAAAATTTAATGAGAATAAAATAAGGTGTCTCAGTGTGTGTGCTCTGTATCTTCTAAGATATATATCTTAAGAGTCTGCTAAGATCTTATTATCCTCTCTTCTTGACTTGTACATTTGGAATAAAAAATAATTCTTTGGCTAGTTCTTAACATTTTAATTGAGTTTAAGTAGTGTTTAACCCACAATTTTAAGGTGAATTAATACATTTACATGCAACATGGCTTCTATTTACTTATCAGAACATAAATCAACATAGATTTGAAAGGGAAAAGAAAAAGAAATTGGATGAACCAAAGATCTTCCATATTACCCCCTTTTTGTAATAAAATGAAGGGTTAACCACTATAAACGCCTTCGAATTATTCAAAAGCTAAGAGAAATGTACCTTAATGTACCTTAATGTACCTTAATTTTACTGTCGACAAAAATACCTATAAATAATTTAAAAATATAACAACAATATTTAACAGTAAATATATATTTTTAAAAAATGTTTTAGAGATTGAATTCTGATGTGATTTTTTACAAGAATAATTAAAAAAATGAGAATAATTGAAAAAATGAGATATTATTATTCTTAAAATTTGATAATTTTTTTGTAAGTATATATTTTTTGTGATTTTTTAAAAGTATTAGTAGTTGTTAACAAAAAAATTATAAAAAAAATGTATATACTCAACGAAAAATTACCAAATTTTAAAGGATACTAATATCTCATTTTTTTAATTATATTTGCAAAAAATTGTATCAAAATTCAATCTCTAATATATTTTTTGAGAAATACATATTTAATGTTAGATAATCCGCAAAAAAACTAACATTAAATATGTATTTCTCAAAAAATACATTAGAGATTGAATTTTAATGCAATTTTTTGCAAGCATAATTAGAAAAATAAGATATTATTATTCTTAAAATTTGGTAATTTTTTATTAAGTATATATTATTTTGTGATTTTTTAAAAGTATTATTGGTTATTAACAAAAATAATTATAAAAAAATTATATACTTAACAAAAAATTACCAATTTTTATGTATAATAATATATTATTTTTATAATCATACTTGCAAAAAATTGCATCAAAATTCAATCTCTAAAATATTTTTTGAAAATATATATTTACTGTTGGGCATTGTTGTTGTGTTTTTAAATTATTTGAAAGCATTTTTGTCGATAATAGAATTCGGGTGTATTTTTGTTAGGTTTAAATAATTTGGAGGCGTTTTTTGTGGTTAACCCTAAAATGAAAATAAAAATTATTTTCTTTGAGTCATTGTATTTTTTTTTTCATTGTACCCTTCACCCCTTTTATTTTTGGTTTCCCACGGTATCTCCCAACCCAGCAGGCCAAAGATTAATCCGCCGCGGTACTGAAGGGTTTGTCGCTGGCCAATGGATTGCTGCATGCACAAGGCGGAATTTGAATCCCCGACACTTACTTAAGCGGACTAGTGAGCTAATCACTAGACCAACCCAACTTGGTTTGTTTGTACCCTTCACCCTTAATTCGCCGCGGATGGGAATTTTTTTTATTGTATCTATGCCGTCTACTTTCTCTCTTTTTTTGGTAACAGTTCTCCTCTTTTTTCTATTGGGTCCACAAGGCCACATAGTTGATCCATTTCATTTTAGATTAAAAGCCCAAATATATACAGGTAGAACAAGACTTGAGCCCAAAGAAAAACCATCTCTCTGGTATAAGACCAAAAAGTTCACGTCCAAAAAAATGACCCAAAAACGTAACCCTCTTTAGTACGTGCATTGTATGATATGGTCAGTCTGAACAAAAATTTAGGAAATTTATTAGATGATTATTCACATAAAAATATTTTTGTATAAAAATATTGAGTTAAAAACTGTTAAATTATTTAATATATGTGATTAATTTATTTAATATGAATTATCATCTAAATTATTATTTTCATATGAAAATATATTCATAAAATTTTACATAAAGTGAGAATTTTGAACGGAAAATATTAGAGCAACAAATAAGTAAGTTTCTTTCTTTATTTTATTGAGAATTAGAAGAATATATAGGCGATAGTGGATTAGATTTTATTAGATTAACACATACCTAATCTAGACGCCCTTATGTAACTTGAGCTAAATTGGACGTAGAAAAATAAATCAAGTTGTTAGTAGCATGCAATATCAAATTGGACGGTTAATTAAATAAGCACGCCGACAATGACCTATATCGCTATCTCCCTATTATTTTATTTCTATAGTTCATAATGGATCCTAAAGTAATTAATAATCATGCATGATACATGGCCACAAAAGCCAAACTTAGTCTTATAGATACATAATTATTCTTCTTTTTTTCAGGGATTGATTCTTCAAAGATTGTCAAATATTTTTTAGCTAATATTTAATACAATTTTTTATTATTTATCAACGAAGAAAGAAGCTACTACATGCAATATTTATTTGTATATCAATATATATAGTAGAAACTCAAATAAATTATAATTATTTATCTCTTTCATTACGTACCGATTTAAGTATCATATCCATAAAAGTAACCTGGCAACTCTCCTTTGGAATTGAATAAATTATTACGATTGGATAACTAACATTGCAAGGTAAGGAGATTAAATTAAAGAAAAGATATAATATTTACCAATAATTTAATTAAGTTTTAGGGCATGCAATGTCACCCAACTTCCTAATACACTAAAGTGGACCTTCATTGGCAATTCTTAATGATTGAATATGTGGCTACCAGCAAATTCAATGTGACGTGGTTAATAATAAACAATATAATAGAATCCCAGCCGTGTAACAATATAGTGCAATAACACTCTAAATTAAAGTGTGTTTTGTCCATATAAGTAATTATTATTTAAAATTAATTTTGATAATATTTAAAATTGTATAAAGACAAAAGAGATAAAACTATTCCTTTATTTAAATAATAAATATAAAAGGTATTAATAAAGTCGTTGAGCTAATGCTTCAATTTTTCGACCTATAGTAATAAATTCATTTAGTTTTCTTGCTTCTTTAGGCAGCACGCACGTACATAGGTGATGTGTGATGCTTTTACGTTTTGGTTTGACGATTTAATAAGATGAATCGACATAATTTCGTTCAACTTCATTTGTTTCTCAAATCCATGCATGTGTGACTACAGTACTAGATATTCATATTCACGATCACGTAACCTATGTATGTTATTTGCACGTAAAATTAATTAGCATACTTACTAGTTGAGAATCTCTATATATATCTACCATGTAATGTCTCAACCTTACTACATTTTTGTCCGCAATGCAAGATGGTATTTAATTTGAGAAATAATTCTAGAAATCAGAATCATGCCATGCATACATTTTATAAAACAATAATACTAACTAGTTTTTTGTTTTTTTTTTAATTAAATATCTGATACCTCCCCCTATTTACGTGGCATTAATTAGTGATGCATGCATCTGTATCAAAATACACACAACCTTGTGTCTTCAACTCTTCTTCATATTCAACAAATACAAACAAAAATATCAACTGAACATTTACAATTTCAACACCCGCAAACGTAGGCATACAACCAAAATTCATTCCCTCTTCCTTTTCTTTCTCTCTTTCTTCCATTTTTTTCTCTTTTTTTTTTTAAAGGTTTTCATCATAAATTAAATTATTATACACTAAAATCAATTATTAAAATTAGTCTATATATATAATTTAACTCATCTACTAATAGCTAACTTTAGTAACTGATTTTAATATTCTTCTAATATAATTAATTAAAATAATACATTCTTTCATAATAGAGTCTCATAGCACTATGATCTAAAAGTCTAAAATTCAATATTTATTAACTTTAAAAGACAATTTGTCATAAGACCAATAACTAAAAAAAAAAAACCTATGCAAAAACTCATGCAAACCCAAAACAACCCCCTTATATGAGAGTACGTGTATATTTGAACATTGCTAACAACATCATTTTTAAGATGATGTATAATTGAAGGTTTTTTTTTTCTTTATTAAACACAATACAAAAGCTAAGTATTTAAGCAAGAGTGCAAGACTCATATATAACGACTTCAATTAATTATTGAAGGAAGAAAAAACAAGAAGAGTGTTCTTTTTAGGTTTTTAGGCTACAGAGGCACCCAAATTATACATAGTAGCCACCACAATAAGACAATCCTCTTTTTCTTTCCCATTGTCTCCTATATGCATTATAGAAATATAGAATACAATATATTGATCCACCACTTGCAATCACAGCCACTACTTTTCCATGCAAATGCAACAACCCTCTCTATCTATTTTCTTCCCCCAATTTGTGCCATCCTTCCGAGTGTTTGAAAAGCCATTAAATAAGATATGGGTGATACATACATATATAGCACATAATAATAATAATATATTTCATATATTTAATTAATACTAAAAGTTAGAAGAAAAAGGAAGCAACTAGCTATGGATATGAGATAGGATCAATAATACTTTTTAATGGATCCACTTTATGTATATGACCTCAAATTAAAGCACCTTTTCATTTTCATGAACTTTTTTTTTCACTCTAATTCTATGTAGCTACTAAAGTTGCTCCCTCATCTTTCACATAAAATAAATAAACTCGATTTACATTTACATTAAAATTAAAATATAAAGACACAAATGCACGCATGGGCGCAGAAGAGAAGATTGAAAGAGAGAAAAATAAATAAATATTTATATTATATATAGATATATTCTCTTCTAGTAGATGATGATGATGATGACACGTTCATTCTAAAGCAGCCCTAAAAGGAAATACCCCACTTGTAATTAACAGCAGCTTTTAGGCCATGCATGGATCCATTAGAAGCTGGGGAAGTGATTCTGATGATGAGAAGGATGCACCATTTGCAAGTCAGTGGTTGTTTGGCATGAGTTATCATCGCTCATCAACGTCCTGTTTAGAAATGAAATGAATAAGTTTTTTTTTTTTTCATCAGAAGACAATTCTATTCGAATGTCTAACATAAAATAAATGGTAAAGACTCGTTACAATTGTTTTTACGTGAAATTGTTGGTTTGACATATTTGACTAAATTACTATTTAATAATCCTCAACTAATAATTTCACATGAAATTAACTGCGCTTAAGTTTATAAAAAAAAATCGATAACATACTCTCGTGGCCTTGATGCCCAAAGAGAACTAAGGGCGCGAAGGCGTCCATAATATTCTCCAATGACAATAAAACACCGTGCTGCTTGACGAACTGTTAGTAACCGACATAATTGATGAAGTGTTTGCTGCCTCAAATTATCAGCCTTGCACACACAAATAAATCATGTTTAAAAGAAAAAGTTAATTGTGTAGCTAGAAATTAAAATAGGTATGTTCTAGACATAGAAAATATTCGTCTTATTCGATAATATTATTAGTAGAATCTAGATATAATTGCACATGGTTTCAAAGCGGTTGAAAACCGGTAAGATTGTCTTGGCTATTATATAAACTTGCATTGGACGGTTACTAGTCATGGAATAAAATAATATATATTCTACCTAGGGTTTGTTTATGATGAGATTAATGATTATGGATATTTATCTAGCCCCATCACTTTCTGAAACCAACTCCCGAGTGATACATTTTAATTAAGATGTTATATTAGAAGCTAAGCGTAATAAGTATACATCCCAATGGATAATCATAAACCCTAGTAGTGAAGGCAATTTGTCAACCTCGTTACCAATTTACAATAAGAAGAAAAACAAAAGAAAGCAACACCTACTGTATGTCATTATTAAGAAAAATGAAGAAGAACAAAAAACAAAAAAAGAGAAAAGGAAATCAATCATATTCTCAAGAAAAATCAAGATGATGAAATGATGGAGAAATGTTAGCTATGTAGTAATAGGTGGTAGGGATAAGGGACACAAATTTGCGGCGCAAAATGTGCACGGAGCCAATGAATGAGCAGGAAAAAAAATACAAAATAATGGATTAGAAAGTTACGTATCAACTGATGTTATCATCTGTTACTGGAAAATGATATTCTCAAATGATTTTGTAAAATCTAATGTCACACTATATAAAATTTAAGTAGGAATAAAAAAATATCCGAAAAAAATCTTATGAAATTATATGGTAGAAATTCGATTTCTATTTACGAGTCATCTAGTTTAATTTTTATATTTTAACAAATCCATTAAAAATTTGTATATTTATCATAAAAACTTTCTCACTTAATATACTGTATCCCTATCAAAAGTGCCATAATAATTGTCTTAATTGTCGAAAAGTCAAATAGAAGAGAAATTAAAGATATAAAAACCCGTTCCCGGCCCCTTTGGCATCCAATTTCATCAACAACTATAGAGGTTATCAACCAATTAACATTTGTAACCTCATATTAGAAGTCACGTATGCATTCAAATCTTGTTTTGAAAATCATTAGTCAAACTAAAAATGGCGACAAAAACATATGTCACCTGAGGCTTCACTTCACCAAATCTAGTAGTAAAAGATAAATTAATAAATGAAAGATAATCAATAATCAATAGTTATCAAAATTTATTATTTTTAGATATAAATTTAGTTTTTTTTTAATTTAATAATATGATATATTTTTAGTCAGATAATATTAGAGAGACAAAACAAAAACAGTCAAAATTTATCTTTTTTTAATATTTATTAATCGTTACAAATTATACTAAAAATGACAAATTTTAATTATTTTTTATTAATATTTTTTATTATTAAATAATTTAAATTTTTAACTCACATTTTTAAACATTAATAATTTAAAAATAATAAATTGTGCTATTACTTGTAATTAAATTGTTTAATTACCTGGCGAACAAAGCCTTCAAGATTGGCAAGCTTGCCCATGGCAACAACCATCTGTTGGACGCCGTCGACAATGGGGCCGCCGGCGATGGTGTCGACGAGAGACTGCTGGAGCTGGTCAAGGCCTTGAGAAAGAGCGTCCTCCGCTTGCTGTGAGGAATGGCGCAGGCCATACATTCCCATTATCTGTTGCTCCGCCAGTGGCTCCAACTGTTGTATCAACATCTGTTTACCACAACAGTAGCAATTAATCTCAACATTAATCCCAATTTGAACCCTAGCTAGCTTAATTGAAATGCTATATTAACCGTGATGAGGTCCGAGGGCTTGAAACCACCGATCCAGAGGAAGCAGCGTTCAGCTTGGGAGGTCCACATGCCATTGATGAGATGGAAAACATCTGATTTCGCTGCCACACTCTTCAGCCTGAACAGCTCATCGTAATGGGACAAATATCCATCCACGATCCCTCTCATTTCCCCCTCCGACACCGCCGCCTGCACCCCGTTCCGGAGCTCCCCCATCAGCCGCTGCTCTTCCTCCAACCACCTTCCGTATTCCAGGTCAAACATCGCACCTCCTGCATGCATATGCGTCCAATAACCACATCTTACATTATTAACCCTAATTCATTCATTCATTCCCTATTATTATTATATTTAGTGCCGGTTCAAATTTGGATTGGTTTTTATTAATTATTATTTAATAATAATGTAGCTATATGTGTATATTATAAGTATTAAAATGTTTGGTTGATTTGGTGACTGGTGCAATGTGGCTACCACTGAAATTGACCCACCACCACCATTTTTATTCCTTCTCATTAAATAAATAATAATGGATTCGTTGTATGATATACTACATACAACAAATTTAATTTAATTTTAATAGACTTAACATCGTGAGAAAATTATTTATATAATCAACCAAAATATTGTGTTTACTTAATTTTATCAGTTTAAATTTCAGAGATAATGTGTTTACTTTTTCTCATTTTTATTTGTTGGTTAACTTTTTTTAATTTTCTTCTCAAAAGCCTAATAAAAAGTATCATATAAAGAGCACAGTATCTTAATGGAATGATTCTGTGAAAAGCTAAAGTATATAAAGTAGACTTTACATATATCATATATGTTAAGAAAAGGTCTTACAGTTCATCAAATATATATATATATATATATTATATGCATGATCTAATCTATAAATTCTGGCCCACTATTGTTTCTATCATGTAGTTTAAGTCTGTCATTATATAATTCACATTCAAACAGAATTAGCCATAGGTGTTGGTCAAACTCAAGAGACTTCTCTTAAAAAAAATTAGCATTCAATATCAAAATTTGACTTTTTATTTGGTATTCCAAGAATTTATACTTCACAAGAAAAGAAAAAAGATATATATTACAAGTAAATAAGGATTCACACAGCAACCATAGTTTCTTATTCCTATGTGTCAGCACTGAGTAATAGCTTCAAGTGTAAAAAGAATACTACAAACCAAAGTTTCAGCTACTTATTTATCAATTCCCATTTTAAAAAATTATTATAACATGAAACTGCACTTCAACATTATTTTTTTTTCAAAGAAATAAGAATTGGTAAAAACTCACCGGAGCTTAGATTGCCTCCAACACCACCACAATCCATGAATAGTCCCTATTAAATTGAAGAGCTCAAATAATAAAAACACACATATACAAAAAGAGAACTTTATAATTTATATAGTATAACATAATAATTGATAAAATATATTTTAATACATATGAGTTTAGAACCTGAGAACGAGCCCTTTGAAGGTCTTGTTCAAGTTGTGTAAGCTTTAATCTACTTGACTCTAATTGCTGCACATAAGCCTGCTCCATAGACAGCAAGAAAAATGCACTTATTATTCATTTTTATTAACATCCAATCATTTTTTGTCACCATTTTACAATATATGCTATGCTTTAATCTTATCTCTTAACAACTATTTTTGAATTTGTGCAACCATATAATAATAGAACACACCTTTTTCCTTAGACGGCTTTTTCTTGCTGCCTCTCTGTTTTGAGCCAAACGTCTCAATGTCTGATAAGAAAAATAATATAGAAAAAAATATAAATGTAAAAGAAGTTAACATAGCTTCAATAATGCAGAAACTATATTATAAAATATAATAGAGAAGGAGATATAGATACAAAAAAAGGTCTATGGAAAAATAATAATCTATGCTTTCATATTCAAACACCTTTGCATCAAGTGGTTTCTCTGATGTGGAACCAGCTCCCTTCCTCTGCAACTCAAGGGGAGAAAAAAGTTATTTGAAACAGATTGATTATTGCAGAATAAATAAGAAAAAAAAACTTATTTGAAACAAAAATTTATTTTTGCTAAAAACAATCAGTGTAGAATTTGGGACTAGAAAATCAGAACAAAAATGTTTCCATAGCAGAAGCTTCTTGGTATAAAAGAGGGAGGGAAATGAATACAAGTTTAGAACATATTTTAGGTAGCTAAGCTATTAAAGGGTGCTACAATTTTTTTCAATCCGAAATGAAAAAGAAAAGACAAATATGATTATATTTTCTCACAGAATTTCTAGGAAGAGTTTCTGAATGCTGATCAAGTCCCTTAGACCATTTCTCTTGAGGCATGCAATAATCAATATGATAAGGGTAGCAAAAGGGATCATTTTCAGCCATTGTTTTTTGTGGCTTAGAACTTGAGTAGGAGAAGAAGAAGAAGAAGAATGAGAAGAAGAAGAGGATAGTAAACTTGGTAGGACACCGGGTTTAAAATGAGAAAACTTTGATACTTGATAAGTACTGAAAAGATTCTCCCTTTGTTTGTTTGTTTGTTTGTCAGTACTTTGTACACATCCATCCCTCTCTATTTCTCTCTCTCTTTCTCCATCATATTTCATGTCAGAATATATTCATCAGAAAATCCTTCAGGAATCAGGAAAACTCTGAGTTCTTTTGATTTTCCGATACATGTTGGGATCTGTGCTGTTCTATGTGAAGATAAGAGAGAGAGAGAGGGACTGATGTGGAACAGTAATAATTGCATCAAGTTTGAACTTTCCCTGAGATTTTGGGATATGGAAAAGAGTGAAACTGAGAGATTAAACAGTTGAGAAACAGTGTTGGTTTTGTGAAGATCAGAGTAAGCTAATAAGCTACCTTTTCATGAGGTGATTTGGCTTGTGATTGATTCTGTGGTGATGAAGAAGGGCCTACTATTCTTGAGGCATCATGATGATCATGTTGAAGCTGGTGCTGATGATCTAAAGAAGGTGTTGTTGCCTTTTTACTCATTGGAGATTCTGCTTCGAAGGGTGGCTCAGTTTTTGTTGAAAGTGCTGAATCAGTGCTTTCTCCTCCTGATTTTGAACCTCCCTAATTGCAAAGATTTAATTTTGATGAGCATGATTCAAACCCAACATGATTAATATTAATATTATTGTTGTTTGAACTTGTTACTTGTAAGCATAAGAAACTTTATATTAATAATTTTGAATGGTCAAAGATGAGAGTAGTACTAGTACCCTTGAGGTTTGGTGAAATCTGATTGGCCATGAAGGGAACATTTCTAGTGTAGCTGCAGGTCTGGGTGCTGTTGTGAATAAAGCTGCAAGAATCACAAAAGTAAAATCTGAGAGGATCACCAAACCATAAAGGACTATTGAAGCCTATACCAAAATAAATAATATCATAGAAAAAGAGATGAGAAATGAGGAACCTAATCCTCCTCCTTTTGCAGCAGTTATGGAGTCAGTAGAAAAAATAAAGAAAGAAAGAAAATCATGCAAGGAGGGTGAGCCTTTCTAAGATTGTAAGCCCACGCCATCATAGCCTATTGCCTCAGAATCATTATGGTATTGGAAATGGTAACACTCTTTTCTCTCTTTTCTTCTCTTTCTCTCTTAGCTTCTCTCCCCAATAACTCTGCATTATTATCATTATTTCTTTTCTTTTTGACACATTCAAACCTTCTTGAATTCTTCTTCTCCTCCTTCTTATGCTTATTATCTAACGTCACAAAAAACAAAACACAGAAAGGGGAAAACATTACGTGCTTTGCCTTCATCATTTCTTGCCTTTACTCCTTGCAGCACAATTGCCTCTTCCAACTCTCCAAAGTTAAAAGCATGTCCTTCATTACTATCAAACAAAAATAGTATTATTAAACTAATTATTTCTAATTAACATCAGATCATATTATAGCATAAGGGAGAACTTTAATTACATTAAGGTTGATGGATTAGCAGTATTAATTCCATGAAGAACACCATAAGAAGGGACATGGTGATGGTGGTGAGTTGAAGGCCCTGCCTCAGATAAACCAAGTCCTCCTCCTATTATTCTCTGGCTCCCCATGCATGCAACAACTCTTTTAGCTTCCTTACTCCATTCTCTTCTTCCCTGAAATAATATTTAGCATCATTCTAGTATCAATAAATATGTAAAAAGAAAAAAAGTGGTACATATTTATATATGGTCTAAACTTATATATATATCTATGTGTTTACCTCTCTCCTATACTATAGGTGATGATAACTAATATCTAAGTTTGTATTTGTAAGTTGCCTCAATAAGAGGGTCAAGTCTTTGTCTCAGATATGATGATATATCCTCTAACTCATAGCAAGTAGCAACCTTTTTTCCTTTTATCTTTCATGGGCTTGTGTCTTTGTCTCTGTCTCTATCTCTTTCTTTTTTTTTTCTTTGCTACTTCTCTATGAAGAAACCTGGTTGATTATTGATTAATGTCTTTGGCTTGCTTTGCCACTCTCTCTAACTTGAAATCATATTTCATTTCATTTTGAAGAAAAAATGTTAATTGTGTGGTGCTTGCTTAACATACTGTCCCAGCAAACATGTCTCTAGCCCTTGTGGGCCTTCAAAGGTGGCTCAAATAAAAATTATATAGAAAATAAAAATCTAAAAAATTTAATTAAAAAAATGGAAATTGGACATGTGGGTTCTTGTGAAGGAAGGCACTAGAATCAGTGAGTCCTACTCCATTCTCTCTCTCTTGTAACCGCCTGTGTTTTCTTATTGGTTCCCTTTGTGGGTCTCTTCAGGGCAATATGTACTTAAAAACAAATATGACTCTTGTATTTTTCAAATGCCTAGTGGGAACACAATAAATTCAGCAATGAGATAGATTAATTAAGTTTGATGAGACTTTGTTTTTTCTTTAGTATTTACTTTCCCATCAAAATATGGCCCCAAAAAAAGGGTGAAAAAGAAAGGTCAATCTTTGATAATTGATATCCTTTTAAACCTAGGAGGACATTGGATTATTATTTCACTTTTTACAATTTAAGTTTTGTGTAAAAAATATATAATTTAAGTTTTTAATATATTTATTAACAAATAAAAAAAATTTACTACTAATATATAACAACTTTAACATGTGTTGATAAAGTTGTGGTACTATAATGCCATGCCATTTCATTTCAACCAAAACATTATGTTATTAGTATAATCTTTTGTTCATAAGCATATAGCATATTAGCAACCACTTTGTGTATTTAATCCCAGGTCTGAGATGGATTTGTTTGGTGTTATACTTCTTTGTTGATGAGTCAACATCCATTCCCTGTCACCACCTAAAACCATACCTCGTTAAGATTCCTTTCTACTTATAGAAATTGGAAAATCTGTTTCAGACCAATATAGTACTCATTGGTAATCATGAATTACTTGCTGCAACTTCATCTCATTTTTATGTTGTGCTCACAAATCCACCATTTAGATATATCTACAACTCTCTGTTTGACTATAATATGAGGAAATGGTCAGACAAATTTTTCTCTCAAAAATTATCTATTTTAAATTAATTTTTGAAAATTCTTTTTAATAAAATTTAATTTTCAAAAATTTTAAGTTCGTCATATTAATTTTTTTATTATTTTTGTTATTCATAACATCAAAATTTGTTGATATAATACATTAAGTGACATTACAATATACATTTAATAGTTCTAATTAATTGTTAACATAATGAATTTATGTAATTAGATGAAATCGACTCTAAATTGAAGATATAAATATATTATGTTAACAGTTAATTAGAACATAACCAAATGTATGTGTTATTAATATAATATTATTTAACGTATTATATTAGCAAATTTTGACATTATTAGTAAGAAAAATAACAAAAGAACTAATGTGACTAATTTTAAAATTTTGAACACAAATTTAATTAAAAAAGACTTTTGATAGTTTAGAGAAAGAATGATATTTCATAAACGATTTTGACCATAGGTATTTTGAGCTAATATATTTTTTATTTATTATTATTAGATGTAGTAGTGTAAATTCTAGCAATAATATATGAATATAGAATATATTATAGTGATAATTATATTCAAATAATATTATTGGTCAAACTATTGTATAATAAGTTAATAACCTTATCTACTAACCTTCGAAATTTAAAAGTACCCTAGAGAGAAGGACGTTATGACTTGAGGGTACATATATACTTATTAGGCAGAAGAGATGCATACTTTAAGTATTTATTTCCACACTTTCATGGTCTATTACTCTATTACATATTAAAATGGAATGGGGCCAACATTATTGAGCACATAAATATATTAAGCAATATATGTCTATGTAGATAAAGAAGAGACAAAGAGATAGAGAGAGAGATGAGAGAGACTTTTATTGGTAATGGACCCATGAACTATTTTCATAATAAAGAGGGTAAATTAAAAGCATATATTATATCTTGTGCTCATCTAATACCTTTTATGCACTCCTACCAATTATTCCTCTATGATGCCAATCATAGGTCTTAAAAAAAAAGGTGGTTTGGTTCAAAACATAAAAACCCTCCTTGTGGATTAGGTCAATATGTATTTTTAAGTACATACATGGCTTTTGTTCCCAAAATACCTTACAGCTTCTTCATGTGGAAATGTTTATTTTTGACAACTTCTTAAGACAACTATAGATCATTCCATTCCACGAATCTATCACTTCCTTGAGCCGTAATTATTTCAACTCCATTGTAGAAAGGTGATTGGTCCGAATCAAAATCATGTAATTAATTATTATTTTGTTGATTATGTTCGAACTATGTATATTGTATGCTAAGTCCCGTTACTTGTCGTCTAAGCAAGTAACAAAAATAGCATATTTTATTTTTATTATAACATATTGTTGTACGTCCTATCTAGTAGCTAGGGCAATTTGCATCTTGGTCTAAATATGAATCAAGAATAATGTTGAGCAAGACTGTGACCATTGTCTTTCATTCATTGGTGGTGAAATGGCCATTTGCATATATCAACCAGAGATGTCATTTGTGGTGGGAATATATATACATATATATGTCGACAAAAATCATGGCTTACAATGATTGGCAATGGACCCTAGCTAGACCTCAAATTTCTTAATCTTTTTATATATATAATTTTAATTTACTCTGTGTGTAAAATAAGTTTATATGTGTATTTAATTATATATTGTCACGCTAGAAAAATAATTACTTTTATATTAACTACGTGAATGATCATCCCAAAAAAAAACGAATATAATTATACAACTATATAAAACGTTTTACATCGTCAATCTATCAAAATTAAACAGCCACTGGTAGAAGTTCAATAACAAGAGACTTAAATAGTATACATCCATTTCTAGTTCAAAATTGCTGTCACTTGCACAGAAAGAAGAACTATACAAAACATTAACCCTTTTTTTTAAAATATGTATAATTTGGGTCGTGAAGATGAAGTTTAGTTTGGCTACACAAATGGTTTACCTAAGAATACGCTACTCTTTTTGTGGTATGGGACATAGAGGTTCAAAGCCCAATAAGATAAAGGCATTATTACACTACTTTAGCAACCGAGCCTATGCAATATGGGAGGGAGAAGCCTTCAGAATCGGCTTGGATCAGAATCTGCCCCATACTCCTTTTTGTTGCTTATCAAAACCTGCTTTAGTTTTTTCTTCTTTATCTTTTTTATTCAAATTTGTTAACAGAGTCCATACCCAAAATAAAAAAAAAAAACATGAGCAAAAAAATTTGATACCAGAAGGACAGCCAAATTGTACTACTTGGACTCAGCGTTGTAATATACTACTCTTAAAAGGTTAATTAAATTTGCAATTATAAACTCTAAACACTAACTCCTAAATCAGGAGTTTATGCAAAACAAGAGGAAAATCATGCACAGATAAGACATGTAGTGGTTACCTAAGCTTGAACTGTAGGAATTTCATATATACACCCAAAAAAACAAAAGAAGGATCTTAGATCCACGACAGGACGACTGGCCAGAGTATGTACATGTGTGGTTCTGTGCGTGTGCATGAACATGCACGTGTGTTGGATACTGGAGGATGATCTTGAATTCTGAATCTTATCATCATCCATCGATGGCGGAGGTAAGGCAGGAGCTCAATATGCTGCATGATAAGATGAGGATGCAAGTTGTGCCAAAGAAGGAGCAGCCCCACCTGCAGTTATGCAAAAAGAAACTGTTATCAGGAGCAGCCCCACCTGAAGTTATGCAACATGATATATATATGAACATAAAGCTTATTACTCAATTCTCAGAACTACTGTCCAGAACCTAAAGCTTATTACTCAAATCACCAACAATCAAATGTTTCTTCACTTTTGAACAGATACTCTTGTGTTCATGTGAAACTTTCCTTACAAACTCAGATGTGGCTCAACCTTGAACCGATACCAAAGGACTGTGTAAGAATATATAAATCATGCTAAACAACCATCAAGAAAATTACCTGCGAGTCCTGCACAGGCAGAAGAGAACACTATCACAGGTGGTGCCTGAATTGCAGAGAGGTCTATGTCAGTACTCAGTACCATGTTATCAACTTCAAACCGGAGTATGAAAGCATAAGGTACAATCCTAGGAATCTTTCTCCACCACATAAGTAAAAGCAGAATGACACTTCAATACCTATGAAAAGTGAATTTTATATACTCCAATGTGCAAATGATGAGAGATAAAAACAATAAGAACCACACTGCAAAATATATCATGCTGCAAAGCGATTGAACAGTTATGAATTGCAAAATCACACTAAGAGGAAATGGATCCAGCAAGAGGATAATTTTGGCATGGTCGGAGTTTGCTGTTAATTAAAACGCATGAAGATCTTCCTGGGAAAGAAACCAATGTTATCTACATTCAAACAGGACCGATCCAAATTGGAAACATTAATGATGGTACAAATTAGAAATGATAATAATGGACAAGATTGTGTAGACAGTAGACAGCATCTTTAGAGGCTCTAAAAACTAAAATAAAAATGCCTCAACAGAAATGTTTCAAAGGTGTTGAGTCAGAAAGCAACTTTTAGAAAGGCTAACTACAGAAAATAACAAAAGCTTAACCCTCCCAACACATTATCCTGTCCCCTCTGGTCTGTGAATATCAAATACCTACCTAATACAAAGATTTAGTCATTGACAAGCATTATGTATGCAGTAGTCAAGAAAGGAATTAACTGAAACTCACAATAAGTTCTTCTATTTCACAGTTGATTTATGATTCTCTTGCTAATTAAAAAGAATGATCAAAGTCAACTTACTTACATTTAAAGTGGCAACGTGATTCTATAGGTCAAGGGGAGGAAACAAGAGCAGCTAGGTCAGCCATTGTTCCATTGATGCCAAAGGAAAGTTTGCAGGGCACCTCTTAAGCGTACGGAGGCACCACAATCATGCAAGAATAGTTTAAAATTTAAATACCCCAGAACACTCTTAAGTTAAATGAATTGAAGTCCCCATTCTAGTTTATAAGATGAGTTTTATGATTCAAAATTTTCTAAACTTGCCCCGAGTTTAGGTGAACTCTCAAGTTTGATTGCTTTTCCCTAAAAGAATTATTTTAGGGGCCAACAGCTTTGCTTCGTACACTAAGTTGTTAATAAAAAACGAACCACTTTGCCATGATGGGATGAAAATATGAAGAAATCACAGATTCTTAGTGACGATATCTTCATGATCTTGAATTAAGAGAACATGTATCTTTTAATGGTTGTATGTTTAAGTAGGTCATATGTTGCTCTTAAAACATGCAAAAGAATATTACCAATTGTTTAGGATTCTTAATTTTAAGAGTTCTAAAGCCATAGATATATCTTCAAAGATTTAGAAACAGGGAAAATCGGAGCCGAACAAAAAGGAAAAGTAAAGAAAAAGTAAATATATAAAAAGAGAACTAGAAAAACCTAAAGATGCATTTGGTTTGTGTTTTCATTTTCTTTTTTTATTTCTAGTATTTTCAAATCCTGTTCTCTGTTTCCACTTTTTATTTTCTCTTTTTTCTTTGCAAAATTCTGAAAACAAAAAATATTAAAAATAAAAATAGAAAATAAAAGCATAAACTAAACGCATGAAAAGGAAACTCAAGAGTGGAAATAAAAGGTAATGAACTTACACCAATGAGAAAATGCAAGCACATAGGTCCGGCAAAACTGCATTAGAGAAGCATCAAAGTGCTTTCAATAAATAGAAGCATTTGATACATGAAACTTGTAATCTTTTTCAGTGGATGGAATGGAACATTTAGCATAATCTTCTGAGGAAATGAGCAAACCTACAAGTTTATTTTTTAAAATTAAAACTCTAGCCTATTACTATGAAAATTACAGCTTTCCGAATGGAAGTGGTGCTATTTCCATAATTACAAGTAAATCAAACTTTGAGAATCTCTCAACCCCAATCTATGTCCCCACTGAACTTTAAATGTAATGCATCTTAATAGCCACAAAGACCTAAGCATTACACATGCATGTTATTCCATCACAGCCAAGCTCATATATGCAATTCCTCTTTTATGGTTTTTAGGTTTAAAAAAAGAAAGCTAACATGTCTAGTGAGACAAACATACATGCACAATATAGATGTGATAAGAAAAATCAGTCCCCAAAGGATGGGAAAAAAAGCATACCATTGATGAATCCATAAAATGCACTTGTAGTGGCACCAATAGCATAACCAATCTGCGCAACATTAAAACCCACGAACAAAGATTACAACTTTAAAACACCCATATAATTAAAAATAGTAAAATTCAATTTTGATGGCAGGGGATTGCATCCTACACTACACACAATATTTCTTCCCATTTTATTTATTTTATTTACCATACAAAAGCTATCCCTGATGAAAGGGAGAACAGTCCAATGAGTAGTTTCCTGAAGAAAACAAAAAGAAGGTGAGAATAAAAAGCACATGCAATGTTTGATGAAAAAGAAAGAGAAAGTGTTATAAGAATCCTCAGTACTGAGTAGCATAATAGGATAAGATATATACAAACGAACGAACGACGTCGTTTGAAAGCGGAGCTGCGCAGTGATGGCGGTTAGATTGGAGGGTGCCATCTGCCATGTCAGCAACAGTAACTGTGCTGCCTGCTGCGATTTTCGTGTTCGGAATCGGAGGAGACAAATCTAATGTGTGTAGTTTTAGTGTTTTACACTTTACGCTTCTAGTTCTAAGTTCTGACTTTTTTTTATTTTTTTAATCCCCTAATAATTTCTCCAAGTCCAAGGGTATAATTCAACTTTTTTGAATTACCGTAACAAACAAGATTGGAGGTTTAATCAAGAAAAAAATTGGTATTTATTTTATAATTTAATTTCTATGTACTATTAAAGACTAAAAAATTTTACATTGAAAATTTTTTTATATATAATTATTTTTATATAAAGTTTTTTTTTCCAAGTATCTCTCAATTTGACTTGTCAAAGACTAATCCATCGCAGTACTGAGCTCTATTTAAGGGTTTTGTCGCTGGCTAATGGATTGCTGCATGGATTCAAACTCCCGACACTTGCTTAAGCGGACTAGTGAACTAACCACTACTAGACCAACTCAACTTAGTTTTTATATAAAGTTTTTAATCATTTTCAAATAACAATTTTAAATATGTAAGTTTTTGTCACCTTACATGGAATATGAGTTAGTGGTGGACAACAATTAATTTTCATGTCATTTATTTTTGAAATTAATTTTTGTCTAATAATAATAAAAATTAAACTCTTTATTATTCTATGAGAAGGGAGATTTTTAAACTAAAAGCTATTTATATGTCACAATTTAAAAAAAAATCAATAATCTAAAGATTTATTACTTCTGCCTTTCAAAGAGAAAAAGAATTAATTAAATTACTTCTTCTGTTATCACAACTATGTTCTAATTGTAGAGACACTATCTATCTAATTTTCTATGATGTCATTCTGATGAGCGTCTTACATAGTTACATTAGTTTTTATTTTTATTTGTTTCTCAAACAAACAGATATACTTTTTCATCCATAATTTAGCTTTGGACTGCCATTGGTGGCACTCTATAACTCATCCTTTAATATAGAATCATATTCTCTTCTCTGTAGGGTATATCTGCATATCATGCATAACATTCAAGCCGGTCTCTATTGAATTAGATATCCAATCAATCAAAACATAGTCATATTCAAAGATAACAATGTTCTAAATGGAAATGGAATAGATGATCAAGCTAAATAAAATTAGCTTATAAAAGTAATCATCATACCAAAATTAAATGGTTAGTAAAGTTGAGAAGAGTGCAAATGTCAACCAATTAGCCCCCATTTTTATTAGGAGAAAAGTTGAAGGGAACATCAACTACTAATCTTGTTAAACATAAATTACATCTAAACATAGCAACCTGCCAGATATGATATCATTATATCAATGCTAATTAGGACTTAACACATTCTTAATAATGATATAAAAAAAGAAGCATCTGATTGCAATAAGTATAAAGCTAGGTGGGGGAGTGAGAATCCATTTTTTGTGGCTTTTGGAGAAGAAGAATATAACTACATTCTTTACTTGAGAATATGATTTTATGGGCTTTAATAATCTGGTGAGTTAAGATTCTCATGTTCTCATTCCATAAGAATCTTTGAAAACTTTCATCATTTTCCTTACTTTTTATTTTCTCCCTCTCTTTTCCCCTCAAGGAATATCATTCCGTGGTCATTTCTCGCTTTGCATTTCTTCAACCAATGCCATCATGCATGTGGCTCAACCAAAGTTCATATTAATCAGTACTAGTAACCGTCTCAATGATGGTTTTTGCTCATGATTGACCATCTAGACTACAATTTGATTCCCACTTGTCAAGTGCTTCTCATTTCAAAGTTTCTTCTTGCACTAACAAGTGAATCTATCTTATTGCAACATGCAGGGGGGAAAAGGCAATGAACTACATTAACTTCCTGTGTAATGTGCATTTAGACTATAGTTTTTGAGATTTAAATGACAAATCAAAGAGTTAGTATCATTATCATGCATGTGTGTGTAATATCCCCTAGCTAAACTTAAAAGAAGTAAATATATTTTACTGAAAATTAAAAAGAATAAAATTTATGTCCCATGTCTCAAGGTGGGACACCCCACCATGTTGGAAGATAAAGGCAATTTGGATACTCCTAAAAAGAGATAAGTAATCCATTGTTCTGTACAAAACATACTCTTTAAAGATGCCAACGACTTGAGAGTAGTAAAGTTCCCTAGAAGCATGAACATGATATCAAAGTTGATATACATATATATATATATACACCCTCAAACAGAATCAAAAGCATGCATTATGCATGCATGGTTTTGAGCCAAAAAGAATTAAAGAAATGACTTGGACCTGTATCAACAAGGTTATCATTGTATGGTTCTGATTACATTAAAGGCAATTAGTCTTCATCATTAAGACAATAACATCTCTAATTGCATGGTGAAAAATGATATAAAATTAATCAGACACTGCATAACTAAGACCTCGAACAACTGGTGGAAGCACAAAAAGAAGCAAGCATAAAGGTCAGTTCTCTTTATTCTCTTCCAGTAACATCCTCGATTTTATGCATCTTTTCTTTTCCATAGTCACTTGGGAGAAAACATTGAAGAACTCTTGTATTTCAGCTATGAAATAATACATTCTATACACAAAAAAGAGTAGAATTTCTTGGGCTGCATATAGAGCTATAATTGTTTCCATTGTTCTTTTTGAACGAATTTTATAAATCATGAAAGACTTGTAGCAATGCCAAAGATGACAACTTCAAAATTCAAATGGATCCTCTAGCCAAGTGGTTATACCAAGTCCATCTAAGGAGCAAGTAAGGTTCCATAAAAGGCAGAAAAAGTGGCAAATAAATCTTCATTGGCCAATTTATTCCAATCCACATGCCAGGAAACTATTTAGAAACTCAGCTTTAACTTTGCTCAAAAGTCTCTCACAGATTCGCTGGCCGCATTATATATTCTCAAAAATCAGAATCAAGAACAAGAACAGGAACATGGAGTAGAAGTGATATGAAGATACTATTCAAGGAATATTTGGCCTTTTTTTTCCTTCTAATTTTAGTGGTTTCTATAAGTTGTCTAAAAAATGTTTTATCTTAGTATGTCTTTAGCACCTGATGAATGGAGTTCAGCATATCATATTCTTTTGATAAATAGCACACTTTTGATAAACAACACTCTCTCCTTCTACAAGTGGTTTTGTGTTTATTTGACATAAAATTTATTCTATATTAGCTGTTAATCATTTAGTTGTTATATTCATGGGATTTTATTAATCACCCCATCTTACACCACTTACTCTTATTGTACAACACTAGGACATCATTATCTTTACAATTGAATAATGCAGATTTTCATGCAGTTGACACATGCATATGCATTGCCTATGGAATGCACGGTTTTAATTAAAACTGAATCAGATTCTAATGCATTTATTTCTGTTGTTTATAGTGGTTTAGCATGGTATATGCCTTGCATTTACACTTCCTAGCTATATCTCCAGATGTGCCTATCTGTTTTATTTGTATATAAAATTCAATAATTGGCCAACTAATCTACCATTTTCTGTTTCTTAAAGAGTATATCATGTAGGTCTAAATGCATGGCTCTATCCAAAGAGCATCCACTTAATGAAAAAATTCTACGTGGATAAGAACAAGTGTTCACAAAACTATAAAGTATAAAGCTGGTTACATCAGGAATGAAAAAAATGCATTGATTCATAAATGAGAATCCACTACATTAACCATGGTACAAGTCAAGGGCAATGTGGAAGGAAAGTAGTCCTATATATATTGTAATAGACTAATAGTACTGCAATTAACCGAATGCAAGTATAAAAGCAAGTACAACTCTGGCTTTCCCTTTTTCTTTTAGGTCCCTTATGCTTAGGATTCTAGAGGATGGGGCCTGTGTTTTTGTGCCAAAGAAAGAATGAGAAGTTCTGGGCCCAATTTTCTCTTATTTTAAACGGTGGGGGCTGAATAAGTACCAAACTTATTGAAGGAGACAAAACAGAACGTATTCTTATTCTATTCTTTACCTCCAAACAGTCCCAATAGGAAGCATCTTGCCACAATTTTTATATATATATATAATTTACTAACCTTCTCTTGTATCCAATGGTGCCTTAGTCAATCTTTCTTATAGTTTCACCAATAAAAACCAATTAAGATATTTATTGATGTCTTTGTCTGCAAACTTTACCGTTGATAATTCAACCACCCTGCATATCATGCTGATAAATAACTATTATCCATAATGTTCATTGAGGACTAATAAAAATGACACCAAGTTCAAGATGTGGAATAAAAAATTTATTAGACTTCTTAACTTCTAAGAATCTTCCTCTACATCAAGATATCAGATTCTCTAAACTAAGTCATATATATATATTAAACAAATTTGGGAATATGATTCCCACCTTTACTTGGAAAAAAAAAACGTATAAGAATGCACATTAGGTTAAAATTTGAAGGATCAATTCTGGAACCTAATGCAGTTAGGAAAATGATAGCAGCACATCACTTTCTCTTTATACAAATTATAATTTATGAGCAATTCCTCCACAGGAAATACAGAATGTACATGGATATAGTCTGTCCAATAAAAAATTTGCAAAATTTTATTTCCAAAGTTGCACTGCATAACTAAACGAAAAATGCTATAAAAAGAATCCAAAATTTTGCTAAAATGACGTGAGATATTTATTTACTCTTAACTAAGAAAGCAAGCCATTATGTATTCATCTAGCAAATATTTAAGTTTAGCATACAAAGTTTTATGTCATTGTTTTAACTAAAATGTACAGCACCATCTGAGAATGGAAAGTGGAAATAGAGAACTTAGGCCCACAAGTGAACAAAAGTAGGAAGGAATATGATATTTTCATGTCACCACACACAAGCATTTGAGTTTGTTTTTCTATTGGTTCTATCCAAGATTCCATGGGTTACTAACTCCCCACCATTTCTCAGATATAAATACCACCCCTCAGCATGCATTCCCCTAAAGAGAAGTGTGCATGCATTAGAGAAAGAAGAACAAGAACACAGATTTTACACAAAGTCTTCCACTCATTAGAATCAGAAACCAATAAGAATAGTTGAAAATCGAGCACTATCTAGTTGCATCTTCCAGAGGAAGAAAAGTGATCCAGAGAATAGAAGCCATCAGGTAAAATACTAAATACACAACACAACTGGGCTACACAGTTGTTATTGAATATGTCAAGGTTCTAATACCTGGCTTTTTTAGGTGTGATGTATCATCATCAAGGGAAGAACATGCACTCTTCTTCAAGAATGCCAATCCCCTCTGAGAGGCACATGTTCCTTCAAACAGGAAACGGGTCTGGTGATTCTGGACTTGTTCTCTCAACTGATGCTAAGCCACGATTGAAATGGACGCCGGATCTTCATGCCAGGTTCATAGAAGCAGTGAACCAGTTAGGTGGAGCTGACAGTGAGTATACACATAACATATCCACTTTTGGATAACTAAGTCTTGTGGCATATAGAATTTGAGGTTCACTAATGCATAGTGCAATCTTTTTATTGTAGAAGCAACTCCAAAAACAGTAATGAAACTCATGGGGATTCCAGGTCTTACTTTATATCATCTGAAGAGCCATCTGCAGGTAAAAATCATCAACAATCTGTGTTAGAACAAGACTTTAGTTTCCATCTATTGGTTGTGCAATGTTTCATTTTCATTAGTCATTGCAAGCAATTTGAATTTCAGTATCATTCATCTAAAGTTGAGAATCAAATATAGTTTTATGTTGAACAAAGTCTCTACCAATAAGATTTATAACTGAATTTTCACTTCGTTGCGTAGTAAATGCTTCTTCATTTAAGAGTTCCACACCATGTGAATCAGAAGGATGTTACAGATTGTGAAGGTTGCGGATTATTTTATTTTATTTGTTCTTTTCATATTCTCCTAAATGAAATTTTGGAATTGCCATAAATATTTTTCATCACTATTTTGGAATTGCACACCTGATCCTGTTCCCTTTTGTCATCAGAAGTACAGATTGAGCAAGAATTTGCATGGACCAAATAACACTGTAACACACAAAATCAGTAAGAGAACAATCTCTTCCATTTCATTGAATCTACTTAGAAACCAGAGAGCCTTTTTTGTTCTGAACAACAAATTTTATCTTAGCAGCAACAAATGTGGGGGCAACAACAAGTGAAAGATCACTTTCAGAACCCAGTGGAACTCATATGAACAAGTTAAGCCTTGTCCCACAGACTAACAAGTAAGAAAAACCAATCCTTTTTTGTCACATGCTTCATGCTTGTGTAATCTAGTTTGTTATAAACATTCTACTACTCAAGGAATTTATGTTAATGATAATTGTCCTTGTAGCAGAGATTTACATATAAGTGAGGCACTGCAGATGCAAATTGAAGTGCAGCGAAGGCTAAATGAACAACTTGAGGTGAGTCAAACGCTTAACCAAAGCAAATTAACTTGGTATAAGAAAATTTTGAGGCACTAAAAACATATTTAAGCCTGTAAAATTTCTTGCACATATTTCTTTGCACGACAACTCTACAAGTTTTATTGAATACTAACAATTCATTCCGGACTGGTTCAGGTACAAAGACACTTGCAGCTTCGGATAGAGGCACAAGGAAAATACCTGCAGTCTGTGCTAGAGAAAGCTCAAGAGACACTTGGTAGACAAAATTTGGGAATGGTAGGACTTGAAGCTGCTAAAGTTCAACTATCAGAGCTGGTGTCCAAGGTCTCCTCCCAGTGCTTGAACTCGGCATTTTCAGAGCTGAAGGAACTACAAGGATTTTGCCCCAAGCAACCACAAACCAACCAGCCAAATGATTGCTCAATAGATAGTTGCCTCACATCTTGTGAAGGGTCACAGAAGGAGCAAGAGATACAGAATGGTGGGATAGGTTTAAGGCACTTAAATGGCCATGGCCATGCATTCATGGAAAGAAAGGGAGGCACAGAAGCTCCTAAATGGAGTAATGAAGTGAAAAACAACACCTTTCTAGCTCCATTAGGCAAGAATTCAGAAAGAAGTAGCTATGGTGCAGAGAGAAGCAGTGGAAACTTGTCTATGAGCATTGGACTTGAAAGGGAAACTGAGAATGGAAGCAGCATGTACACTGAGAGTCACACTCACACAGATGGTGAGTTCTGGCACAGAAACAGCAATAGGACAGAACCAAAGAATGAAGCAATGGATGGAGGAAGAGGTTCCCATGATTATAGGTTGCCTCCTCCATACTTTTCAGCAGCAAGATTGGACTTAAACTCACATGGGGATAACAATGAAGCTGCAACAACAACAACAAGCTGTAAACAACTGGACTTGAACAGATTCAGTTGGAGCTGATGAGAGGCCTAACTAACTATGGATACAAACAGAGAAGAATAATGGTTCTTCAAGATTTGATTCAGCATAAGTTGGAGGATTGTAGGAACAGTGTGTTATTATTTTGCAATATCATCTGGTCTCTCTTTGAATCCAACAAGTGGCCAAATATATATTTATATGTCTTTGTTAACTGAATGAAATAAGTAGGATATAGTTTTTGTTATTTCTACCACATTCAAAGACACCATAACATATTTTTTAATGGCAACAACATTTTTATACATGCTACTAATTAAGTGATGTTTTATATTATCATTTCAGGGGAACAACTAAACAGTGCCTCAACCTCCATTAATAAATTAATACGGAAAAGATGGAGTTGCAACAATTATTCGTTATTATCCAATTGCTGTTACAATATCCGCATTTTTTCTCGACTAATTGAATTAAAAATTAAAAAAATAGAGCAAGTTGAAAGGATGTAACCTGCACGAAGGAGATTGAGGAGCTAAGCATGAGTTGCTACCATAACCGGTATCAGAAAATGAAAAAAGATGATTAATGTCATTTTCAATGTGCCCAAGGACCCAGCCGGATTATACTAATTTGTGGAAAAGTGAACTTTAAGCTCTTAACTAACTCTTGGTCTTGCTAATTGTATAACAGTACACATACACTGATGTCCACTTTTTCCTCGACTTATCATTCTCATAGTTAATGGGCCTTACGCAGCAACTTGTTCTGGCCCAATTATAGCAGAAGGCAAGTTTTCTGTCGGCCTAAAAAAAAGGCCCTCCATTTGTAACTTGTTTGGCCCTGGCCCAACCTACTACTAAGATAAATATTTGATGGTAATTAAAATATTATGAGTAACCAAAAAACAAATAAATAAATAAATAAATATTTGATCAAGACAAAAACAAAAAGATAAATATTTGATGAGAGAAAAATGAACATTTTGCAGAATATTCAAGAAAAAAAGGATAAATATTTGCAGTTGAGGCTAGTTGAACTTGAAATATCATACCCTGGTATTGGTACCTCTTAGGCGGCTCTTATGCACCTGGTGGTATAACTGTATCAGAATCCATAGTTAATGCGTGGTGTGTGTACTGTGTAGGGTCTCTGAGTTTATATTATATAATATAATTAATACATTTATTAATAAAGTTGCTATGAATAGTATAGTGGTGTAGGATTTGAATAATATGTATTGAGTTTAATTTATTTTTAAATTTTCGTTATTCAATTTATTTAAAGTAATTCACCTTATAAAACTAAATATAAGTTGGTTTTTTAATTAATTAATTAATAGTAATAATACACTTCTTTTTATCGAAGATAATAAGAAAAATAAACGAGAATAAATACATGACTTCAAATTCAAATAAAATACAGAACACTCAATTATTAAATTGAAGGATCAACGGTAGTCATATTCAAACACTTAATAACAGCCAACACTGTTATTTGGATATATGACTATATGTGGAATAATATGGAGTGTGCTCTACTAACATGCTAACATACTATTATTGTTGTTTGATCATAATTAGTGTAACATACTAACATGTAGTTTTTTTTTGGGTAGACACTAACATGTAGTTCGTTATAGTGATAGATTACTGTTCTTTTAATCGGGTTCTAGAATTCAAATGCTTAAATATAAAAACTAAGATTAAAATTTACAAGTAGTTATTTTTATGTAAAATTATTAATAAAAAATAATATTAAATAATTTGACATATTTAATTAAATTATTATTTAACGATTATTAATTAATAATTTCACTAAAAGACAAACTGCATGTAAATTTTGACCGTGGATTATATTTTATATAACTATACGTAAATCTTAAAAAAAATAGTATTAAATTTGAAATAGAACAAAAAAAATTGCAACTATTTTGACGACAAATGACAAAACGGTGATACATGAAGCAAAACGACAATGTCAGAAAGCCATATTATACGGTGCAAGTTTCAAAGTTGCATCCATGGTACCATGGCCAAATTCTGAGGATGGCTTTATGCCAACCTAGCCCCCTCTTATAGAGAGAGCAAAATACCATATAAAAGAGAAAAATAATTAAATTAATAAAGAAAAATATCTGGTTGGTTTCAAAGGGCCGCTCTCACTCATGTCCACATCTTTCTCATCAAAATCAATTCCCATTAATGTTATTAATACAATAACCCTTTAAATCATAAATCAATAATAAAATCCAAAGAAAAATAAATTGCATGTTCGGTCCTCCTCACAAACAAAATAAAAGAAAAATATTATATATATATTTTTTAAAAGCATATAAAATTTGTATTATGATTAATTAATTTTTATATATACATAGTATATTCAAATAAAAAAAATTATGTAATAATTTTTTTTTAAATTAGACAAACATCAATTTTTGAAAATAAACTTATTATAATATGAAAATAGTTGTTAATATTATTATCATATTAAATTACGTATATATTATATTCTTTAAATACAGATTTTTTTAAATTTGTATTAAAAAAATATTAAGAAATTAATAAATTTTGTGATTTATAATTATTAATTAATTATTATTAATATTTTTAGTGATGTGAAATTTTATTTAATAACATAAAATTACTTATTTTTTTATTAATATTTTTAATATTATGAGATTATATTTAATAATTTAAAATTAATTTTTTTTATTAATTAAATACTGACCAAATTTTAATAAAATTTTTTATTTTAAAGTTTTTTGTTTGTTTTAATACGAGATGACTTAGGTGTAAAGTAAAAGAGAAAATGTTTTTGTTTGATGGTATGCTAATATAAGTATACGTACATGATAACTAAACCACACAATGGGTTTTGTTGAAACCATGAGCGAGACGTAGAAAGCTCAGACGCCATAGAAAAGCATGTAAGTGACGTGTACCCTAAACACCCCACTCGATCGATATTATTTCTTTGTTATTTCATCACATTGCTTCTAAATCTTTTATTCACAAATCACCACACATACATAAACAACCAACCTTACCTTAACTAACTAACCACCATTTCCATCTCAAGAACGAAGAAGCACGCATCATCATATATATCATCACCACCTTGCTGGATCTCACTACTCAATGGAAGAAAACAAGAAATTGTCCCACCACATGCCTACATGGAACACCACAAGGAACCCCACTACTTCACAAATAGTTCTTCCTCCTCCCAACAATTACGATAAGATAATTAGCACCACAAGAAGAGCATCTAGGTCTCCCAATTATGACGAGGATGATGAAGAAGACGAGGACGAAGAAGAACGCGAGGAGACAGGAAGGGAGAGGCTGAAGAGGCACAGAGAAGAAGTGAAGGGAAGGGTTAAGATTCCAGAAGACTGGGGACAAGAGAAGATGATGAAGGAGTGGATCGATTACACCACTTTCGATGCTTTGTTTGCTCCTCACACAATGATTGTCACTGCTCGTGATGCTCTCATTGCCGATGCTCGTAAAACTACTTCTTCTTCCTCATCAACGCCTCCAAGATCGTCTCAGAGATTAAGGATATATTCACAGTAGTTAATTAATTAATTACCTTGCTTCATTCACATTTTTAATTACATACCACTACTATGTGTTTTTCTTCACATACCCTAGTGAATTATTCCACCTTATTTTTAATTGATGGTTATTTTTCACATTTTGTAATTCATTATTTCAGAATAAAGGGAGAAGAAGAACTACTTGTCAATATTCTTTTTCTAGCTATACACCAAATATAAGAAAAGAAAACTCTTTATGTCATTTGCTGCATATTTATATGTATGTAATTATTTCTTTGTATAAAATTATACATAATTTTCTGGCTATGGACCGGGAACAGCTTTATGAGGAAATTAAACTTCTTAATTATTAGATTTATATTAATTGGGCGATCATATTTCTTGCTCATTTTCACTTGGTTTAGATCTATCCAAAACTAACTTGGCACCTAATTAATTAAAGGGATAATGAACTAAAAATTAACTTTATCATGGCTTGGATCTTATAATTGCCTGGATTAAATGATCTTCTTTTTTGACCTGGTTAATCATGCTGTTTATTATTATAATCTACACATATATTGATCAATTAAGAGTTAAGACTTAAAAGCTAAATTCACATACATTATATGTTATAGTTTACAATTGATTCATATAAATTAAGATGGTGCTTTTATAGAGTATATTCTGTGTCTTTTTCTTTTTGCAATTGACTCATATAAATTAAGATGGTATTTTTAGAGTATGTTCTTTGCCTTTTTTTTCTGGAATATATAAAATCTAGATTCTGACTTTGGTTTGTTTATCTTCTCTTTAGTTTTTTATGGTATTTTTTAATTTAGTAAGTTAAAAACTAACTTGTTATAGATTTAAATTCAATTTAAAGATATCCTGCTAGTTAAGTCATGTGATGAATAATGAAAAAAAATAAAAAATAATAATTTTATTTTTATTTTTTTAATGTAACTTTAAATATAAATTTTTAGTATTATAAATTTTTATGAATTTATAGAAGAAAAATAACGTTATTAAAATGTATATATTTGACAAAAACAAATTAAAACTTACTTTATTTAATATTCATTAATTGTTATAACAATTAAATAAAACAAATTTCTAACAAAAAGAACTTAGTCTACCATTTAGTCATTCACTCTCTTTGATAAATTAGAGATCTAACAAGAAGTCATGGTTTCCTTTTTAATTAGTTTACACGCATACGTTGATTAGCCTATCAAATTAATTTTTTACATCATGATGACTTAACTACTGTTACTACTTGCTGACAATATGCATTGACTCTAACTCTCTAAGGAGGAATTTCTAGCAAAGAAGATTGAAGAAAGGACGATACGCATAGACAAACTTCTAATCTATTAAGACCAACAATAATTCAATTCCTTGACATGCACAAGAATCAAATAGTGCTTGCATTCAAGTTATTGATGTCATTTTATGTTGCCAACAGTTTTAGTTTCGCGTAATCAACATAAGTTGAGATAATGTCATGATTTTAGACCATTCATATATATAGAGAGAGACAGGGGGGTTGAGATTAGTTGCAAAATACTCAAATATGGTAAAAGAGCAAAAAAAAAAAAATAATAATAATATCGTGGATTACACCTAAATAGCAAATGTAAGAGATTAGTTCCACGTCGAGAAAATAAAAAATAAAAAATATATAAATGTAATGCTTTTAAGGTTTTTAGTTAGATATGACTTATTTTATATTTTTTATTTAATTTTTCTTCACATTTTTTTTCGATAGGCCAGAACTCCCCATGTCCCCAACATTAAAATAAAGGTTCTATTATTTTACTCATTCCTTCTCTATGTGCCTTTAGTTTCTTAATCTAAATCATTGGTTTTTTTTTTTTAATGAGAGCACCTTTTGTCGAGCATTTAAATTTAATTTTAATAGAAGAAATTCTCCCTATGCACTCTTTTAGGCTTTGTTTGTTTCAGTGAAAAAGAAAAAAAAAAGAGAGAGAGAGAAAAAAATCGGAAAAAAATAATTATTTTTTATTATTTGGTTAAAGAGAAAAATTAAATATAAAAAGTTGATAGAATTTATCAATTTTTTTTCTTTTCAATATTGAATAAAAAAGTGATAGAAAACTTGTTATTTTATTTTAATATTATCCTTATTTTTTTAATATATTTTATAATAAAAAATAAAATTATCTTTTTAAAATATTTTTTCTTTCTTATTAATTTTCTTTCATCTAAATATATATATAAGAAAAATACAAATTTACTCAACTTCTTTCCTTTTTACTTCTTTCTCCTCTCTATTTCTTTTTTTCCAACTAAACAAAGCCTTAAGGATTATTTAAAATTTCAAGACCTTATGAGAAACGAGTCATATTAGCCACTTCAAATTGCTTAATATAATTTATTTCATCTGATGAACATACATTATAAAACATACCCATTCATAATGTTAAATTGTTGAGGAGAGAAATTGTGGATAACTGGATATGCCATATACAACACAATTCTATAAAAATTAGGTCTTCATGAATCTGGGATATGGAATTTATCAAATTATTTTTTTCTTTTTTATTGAAAATGGGGTTAAAGCCCGAAAAAGAAAAAACTACACATAAATAAATTGTGGTAAAGTAGGCCCTCTAATTAATTTAGTTTTTAGTATATGAATCAACAGAAACTCCTTTAACTTGTACCATAACATAGCCCAGCCCAGTTCAGCCCAGCACATAAGCCCAAAGTAGTTTTATGACGTTTCCCAAAACTAGCCGACATATCATTAGAAAAAAATATTTGCGTTGAGAATCGGAAATTGGAAAACATTCTTTAAAGTGAAAAAAAGGGAGAGTATATTTTTAATTTAGTAGCGCTAATTTATATATGGGTGTTCTTTTTTATTTTCCTATTTTTGTAATTTTTAGAAAAAAAAGGCAAATGATATATATAGTATATAAATTAAAGATGTCCTGCCGTGGTGAAAGACTTGAAGATCATACTCTCCGGATATATGATAATATGAACACACAAATAAATATGAACACACAGTTTGAAAAAGATTAAAGCACATATATAATAAGAAGAAAATCAGAGAAAGATATTTTAAAAATAAGACTGCATGTGTGAGAAAACCATTTTGAATTGTTGTTTCAGGTTCAGAGACGTAACGAAACAAGTCTCACAGTTAACGAATCCTCGCAGACATGCATGCTTTATTCAAATTCAAACATGAGAATCATAATAATGGATTTTCACACAAGGGTCCAAAAAATCTCCCCACTAGAGGAAAATAAAAATATAAAATAGTGAACCATTTATTTCTTACGTTACATATAAGACACACACAAGTGGTGAGATTTACGTATAGTGTATGATATTGACATTTTGGTTGTATGTATAACAAGTCATGATGCATGGCTCACTCTACACATACATTAATTACAGGAATTAATATTTTTCCCTCAAGTTCGTACCCCGCAGCCTTGCACCTACTTGCTAGCTTCCTTCCAGCTGTGGGAATCAAGTATTTATTAGCAAAATCTTACTTAGAGAAACAACTAAATTAGTAATTATTATTCTTAGTAATCTATGAAGAACGCTTCCTTTGGAGTTTTCTACATGTCCGAACATATTTTAGATATGATATTTATCGTATTTGATATGTGCGTTTGTTGTATTAATCGTGTCTTAATAAAAAATAAAAAAAATTTCTCTTGACATACTTAAACACACCTATCATTACGTGTCAAAGTATTTAGTCTTATTTTTAACATGTATTTTTAAAATAAATTTAAAAATAATATATTATTATTTATTAAAATAAAAAATATTTTAGATATTTTTATATAGTTAAAAAAAACATTAAAAACAGTTAAAAAATTATTTTATATTTTATATATATACTATATTCTCGTATCTTATAAAATCTGTGTGTCCTGTATCGTGTCCAATGTCTGTGTTAATGTCTATCATAGTTAAAAATAGACTACATATAATACTGTTATGCTTGTTTAATATAAAATATTAATTTAATTTTGATATACTATTTCAAACAATTATCTAATCATAAAATATAGTTAATTTTATTTGTATAATTAAACTCCGCCTATGTTACACTTGCGGTACATAGCCGGTCCCAAGCCCGGATAAAGGAGGAGGGTTGTGTTAGGTCTTCGGCAACCAACGTAAAAATATAGCCGAACCCCC
>NW_026264853.1:1286873-1302165 GCF_000817695.3 Arachis duranensis
ATATATATATATATATATATATATATATGCACATTAATTCATGAACATTGAAAGTAGTCACCTAACAATACTCACAAAATTTCTTTATTTTTCTTGACCGACATCGTATAACATTGTTCCAAACTTGGAATTTGTTGAAAGTTTACATATCCTATACCTTTCGATCACTCCGAACTTTCAAATTTTAGCTTGTAATTGAACATTAAAGAAATGAAATCTTGGTAGGTAAAGATTAAAGAGAATATCCAAACACATACAAGAGCGGACACTACAACCTTCCTTTAGTTGGAGTATGAAACATTAAATATACTTATTATAATAATAATAAAATTACGTGTCAAAATCACGAGTTATGTTGATAATGATGAAATAAGATAAGACTCATAAGAGAGGGACTCAATGAATATAGAAATGGAAATTATGTAGTAGGAGCTATTAACTGTAAATAAATAAAGTTTGCATGATTTGCTTCTAATAATTGTTTATAAGAACCTTTTGTCAATATGTGTATAATTTGATATCTGATTCTTTTTATTATGTGTCGATGTGTTATTATATTAGGGTTTGAGAATGACGCCACTTACTAGAAAGTGGAGAAGGGGGTCACTTTATTCGCAAGCTAAGTCATATTTTCAACAAATGCATCTCAGTAATAAAAAGGTGCAAAATTAAAATCCTAATCGCTAATCATCATATTCCTTTCTTTTGACGACTTCTTTTCTATAATATTTATTATAAGAAAACAAGAGTAATTCTTCGTACTGATTTAATATTTATTATTATAAAAGTTTAAGAAACGAGAGAAAAGAATATGATAATACACAAACAAATTAATAGTTATAAAATAATATACAATAATAATTTCTTCTTCCACACAAAAAATAAAAGAATATCTCAACACATTTATTTCATCCAGAACCAAATTATGGCAATATATATGGGGGTCTGAATGGCTTATTTATGTTTTTGCCAGTAGATTAAAGAAACAGCTTTAATGAAACTCTTTTTTAGTATCGTTCAATGTTTTGGGACCCCATAAGGTTAATGTGATGGAATATTACAGGAGAGATCTTAATTATTTCTTTTGTTCCAAATCTCAATGAAACCTTGTATTTTACTCTACTCCACACCCGAAACTTATCTAGTAAGGCTAATTAATATTCACATTAATTTATTAATTTTTAATAAAAACTTGATGAATGATATAATTATAAAATTTTGTAAAATGTTTTACTATAGTGCATTAAAATTAAACTTTTTTGATATACTTCAAACTCTTAAAATCTGTTAAGAAAAAATATTTTCATATAATCGGGCATAAAATCGTGTAGTTAAGTTAGATTATTTACATTATACTCTGTGGATTCTCTCTTTTACAAAATATTTGTAGGTTTGTAAGTTAGTGTGTGGATTGGCCATGAGGCGTGCGCACAAAAAGTGTGATAAGGTCGTGGCATATTGGCACAGGGGGTAACTGGTTCTACAATTCACTCATTGGAAGTTGTTGCAAATTGCAATATATTATTATTAACAATAAGTAATGTTATTCGGAGAAAACTGTCATGGTATATTGTCCCTTTACTTATTATGTGTGTGTTTGGATTGTGGTTGGTCAAACTGAAATTTGAATAAAAGTGATTTTATAAAATTTATTTTGGGTAGAAGTAAATTTGTGTCAATATGATTTATGTTTGGTAACTCTATACTAAAATTGATTTTGATAAAATAAATATTGTTTGGATAATATTAGTTAAAATCACTTTTAGATAGATAATTACTAAAAAAAATATGACATTAAATTATAATGTTATTTTTTATATATATTTAATTTTTTTATATTTTTTTCTTATATGTTTTTATATAGTATATTTTTAGCATTTTTAGTACTTTTTTAATACATTATAATTTATTATTATTATTATTATTTATGATTAATTTTTTGTTTAATAGCAATAATAAATATAATACATAACAACCACAATTATAAAAATATATAATATATAACAAAAAAATTAACAGAAAAAATAAAAACAATAAATACTAGAAAAATAAGATTTATATAAAGAGAAATAATAAAAAATTTATAAATAAAGCAATAAGATATATAAAGAATAAAGTTAGTCGAAAAAAATAAATTTTTAAGATTAATGATTGTAAATGTAATTTTGAGTACAAAGAATGTGTTAAAGAGTAGATGTCAAACAAAGAATTGAAGCATAAAAAATTTGCACAGTGTTTTTCATGTTCCAAATGTTAAATCAAATACACCCTTAAAATAGGGGTGCAATACTAATCTAATTGAAAATTTTTCAATTTTTTAAAATACCAATGTTCTAATCATTTTTGTTAGAAATAAAAAAATAATCTGAAGAGTGTATTATTTAAGTTATGTGAAATAATATAATATAGAAGGATATTTATAGGTGTTAAGAGAATTAAAATAATAAAGATATAATATCTTATAATAAATACTTAAATATGCTAAATAATTTTAATGAAAGCTAATTGATTCTAATGTATTCTAACATTTCTCCTCAAACTCAAATGACAACTTGACTTTGAAACTTATTTAAAATAACGTAATAAAAAAAATGCATAAACTGATAGAACTGGTACAGGCGGAACTAGCGAAAAAAGTGCAGACAAAACTGCCGCTAGAAGGAAGCACAGATAGAATTGTCGGAAGGAAGCGCAGACGGAATTACCGAAAAAAGTGCAGACAAAACTGTCGGAAGAAAGCACAGATGGAACTGCCGCAAGGGAAGTGCAGACGAAACTACCACAAGAAAAACACAAACGAAATTGTCAAAAAGATGGTGAACTGTTCGAAAAGTGGCAAACTGCGAAGAAATGGTAAAATGCTAGAAGATGATGAAAAATATTAGCTTTCTCTATGAAAATAGGTAAGCAACAAATGACAGTGGTGTTTAATTCACTAAACTCGGAAAGACATAAGATAGAGAGAATATGCTAATTGGTGAAGTAATCTCCGGTAATAATCATGTCATCAACATACAAAAGAAGAAGAACAACTCCACGTTCACTTTTACGAATAAAGAGAGCATTCTCATGAAGGATGCAAGTGAAACCGAGATTGCATATAGTGGTGTTGAACTTGTCAAACCATTCACGAAAAGCTTGCTTAAGACCATAAAATGCCTTGCGAAAGAGACAGAGAGGGACAAGGATAACCCGGAGGTGGTTTCATATAGACATTCTTTTTCAAATCCCCATTAAGAAATGCATTCTTCACATCCATCTGACTGAGAGACCATTTTTTGGCTGCAGCAATAGTAAGAAGAGATCGAACAAATGTGAGACGAGCAACAGGAGCAAAAGTCTCTTCATAGTCAATACCATACTCTTGCGTACAACCTTGAGCAACCAATCGTGCCTTATAACGATCAATAGAACCATCAGAGCGAGTTTTAATCTTGTATACCCATCTACTACCCACAATTTCCTAATCAGAAGGAGGATTAACTAAATCCCAAGTGTGTGCTTTTTCGCCTTTTTCAAGTGCTTGAATTTCTTCCTGCATTGCTTGCTACCAATGTAGATTTGTAGAGACTTCTCTGAAGGACTTAGGTTTATGTTGATGAAAAATAGTAGAAAAACAATGATAATCAAGAAGATGAGGAGGTGAATTCCTTACCTTAGTAGAGCGAGTGGAATGAGGAGGCATGACGGTAGGAGAAGGATCATTGGCCAATCTGAAATCATCAGGAGGTGGAGAAGGCAGAAGAGTAGGAGGCTGTATAGGTTGACTCGAGATAAAACCTATAAAATCATCACTAGAAAAAAGATCAACATTGGGGTTAGTGAAAAAGGGTGACTGAGTAGGAGGAATGGACTCAAAGGAGGAAAATCGAGAAAACATGTGATGCTTCTAGAAGATAACATGACGAGATATATCAATACATTTAGATAGAGGATCCCAACAACGATAACTCTTGTGTTCAGTGGCATAACCAAGGAACAACACATGCGAGTCCGAGGTTCAAGTTTACTATGTTCATGAGGTTGAAGAAGAACAAAACAGACACAACCAAAAACTCGAAGAGAATTGTAATCTGGAGAGATATGATAAAGACGCTCAAAGGGAGTGACGTTACCAGGAACATAAAAAGGAAGTCTATTAATAACATGAACAGTAGTAAAAACAACTTCACCCCAAGTACGCTTAGGATACAAAGAAGAAAGAAGTCTTGCACGAACAGAGTCAAGAATGTGATGATGTTTGCATTCAGCTCATCCATTTTATTGAGACGTACTAGAGCAAGAAAACTCAGACAAAGTACTCTATTCTGCAAGAAAGATTAAAAGTTTGGAATCACGGTATTTCATAGCATTATCGCGTCGTAAAACCTTAATGACCTTAGAAAATTGAGTTCTAAATTTGAGGTAGCTCACGGCGATTAGTCATCAAATAAACCCAAGTAAAGCGTGAATAATCATCAATGAAAATGACAAAGTATCGAGCTCCTCCCATAGAAGCGGTGGGAGCGGGGCCCCAAATATTAGAGTGGATAAGATCAAAGGGAGAGCAAGCAAGAGATGAATTATTATGAAAATATAAAGCAGGTTGTTTGGAAGTTTGACAAGAAATACAATCAAAATAGTCATTATTAACTTGATCAAAAATATCCTGAGACATAAAAGAATGCAATTTACTCAAGGAGTTGTGGATAAGACGGTGATGCCATAATTAAAGGGTATATGGAAAAGAGCAACACACAGATTTGGTACAGAAGGAATATGAAGATTCTCGAGTTTAAACAACCTTTCGACCTTATGTCCAATTCTGATGATTTGTCCCGTCTGACGATTCTGGACATGACAACCAGAAACAGAAAAAATAACATTAAAATCGAGATTAACAAGTTGACTAACAGAAATAAGATTAAAGTTCAATTTGGGAATATAATAAGTATTAGAGAGATTAAGAGTTGACTGGGAAATAGAACCCTTGTGTGTCGCATGCAAGAGGGAACCATTAGCAGTATTGACAGAAGGTGCATTTGTAGTGGTAGACAAGGATGAGAAAAGATGAGGCAAATGAGAAATGTGATTAAAGCAACTGGAGTCAAAATATTATTTAGAATTACCTGGAGGTGTTGAAAAAATAGTAGGAGTATTACCATAAAAAGAGAGAAGATGCTTAAGAAGAGATGCAATATCAGATAGAGAGACAAAAGACGGGTTGAAAGGAGCACAGGTGGTAGATTCAGTAGTAGCAGCAACAGCAAAAGCAGACACAGCTGAGTTTTCCATAATAGTAGATACAAGGATCAAAGAGAGGAGAGAAAACTGCAAATTCGGGGGCGAAAACGAAAAAACAGACGGCAGAATTGGAAAGAGCTCACCAAAAAATCTTAGGGAGGGCCCACTGTCTACCACGTCAGCTGCCACATCAATAAGGTAGGACACGTGGCAACGCGTGACAGGAGGAAGGAGACACGTCAGCGCTGACGCAGACAGGGAGCTGGCACGCAGGTTGGAGAGCATGGGTCGGGTCGGTTTGGACGCGGGTTGGAGCGGATCTGCGTGGCTGGCTGGCTTCGACATGTGGCTTGACGCAAAACTGTTGATATGGGGCGCTGATCCGACGACACTGGAAGCGTCTAGAGAGAGGAGAATTTGAAGCGAACACCAGTCTTCATGCGGTGTTAGAATCTTGACGAAAAGACGAACACGATGGTGGTGGCGGTGACGAACCAAAACGTCGAAAAAAGATCGAAAAACGAAAGCAAAGAACACTACCGGAAAAAAAAATAAAAATAATATGTATTTATTATATATTCTATTCATGATAAATTTTTAGAGAATTATTTTTAGAGAATAAAAATAATATGTATTCATTATATTTGATTTTCATCTTCAGATAATTTGATGCGAAGATAAAAATCAAATAGATGTTATCTTAATACCAATGATTAAAAAAGTTTAATAGAAAATGATTGCTAATTAGCATTTAGTAGTATTTTATATCTTTATTTGATTAATCATTAGTAGGACAGAATTTTCTTCTCCCCCACATTATGTGACAAGATTGGATAAGAAGATGGAACGACAGAAGATAGTGTTTGTGAATTGTGACTATTACATTTGCAATATTCTTTTGATTCACCCACTCTTCCACTTCAGATTGGGTGGATTAAACTGAATTAAATCTATAAAGTAAAAGAAGAAATACAAGTAACTCTCATAGAATATGATCACTTGTAATAATAAATATATAATGGACAATGGATGAATGATATGATACACTAATCAGAAAACAGGTATTTTCTTAACTTATAACCAGTTAACATGAAGGTTTCCATAAATAGTGTCTTCTCTGTAAAAATTAAATTAGTAATTAAAAAAATAAAAACCTCACTATGTCGGTGAATTGGAACAAGGGGAAGAGTTTCAATTTCATACGTGTAACCCAAGTGGTGGATATATAATAATGCCAAATGACAACTAAAATAAACAAGTAGCATTACCCTGTTTTCCACATAAAATTAAAGAACAGAGTTGTTCTGTTTTTTCACACGCCATACATACCATACATATGTATCATATTTGTTTCTATATATATATATGATAAGCTTTGGTATGTGACCGACCTTTCGTGCTCTTTGATTTGGTTTCTCATCCTGAAAAGCTTGGTGGTCTTGGTTGGCTTCAATGGCCAATATGAGATCACTCATGTCAAGCTTTTCCTCCTACTTCAAAATGCTTTTGCTGCTTCTCACTATTTCTGGTGTGTAACTTGTATACTTCTGCATGATTCTCTTTTGATTCCGCACAAAGTTGATGAAAAAAACTGATTTTGTTATCTGGGGTAATCTTATTCTGTTTCTGTCTATGTTTTCTTGCTAATGGAACATTCTAGTCTAGTTGTTTAGTGATCAGAATGTTATTCCTTCTTAGCTTCATGGAATGAAAGAGAAACTACATTGCATCCTCAGAGGAATCAAAAACCAATAATTAATTTATATATTATTCATTTTAGTTTTATGATTCTATCAATTTGGTTGTGTACTTATTCTCCTTATTCAGCATAGGAATTTAAGCATTTTATTTTTCTGATATTTCAAAACTGTGTTTTTCTCAGAGACATTTATACAGACAAGTGGTTATGATTTTGGAATCAACTATGGACAAATAGCCAACAATCTTCCCTCTCCATCACGCGTTGCTGTTCTTATAAAATCACTGAATGTAAGCAGATTGAAGCTCTATGATGCTGATCCAAATGTTCTATCAGCTTTCTCCAATTCCAATGTGGAATTCATTATAGGACTTGCAAATGAGAATCTTCAAAGCATGAGAGACCCTTCAAAAGCTCAGAGTTGGGTTCAGCAAAATGTTCAACCTTACCTATCACAGACCAAGATCACATGCATCACTGTAGGAAATGAAGTCTTCAATCTAAATGATACTCAGCTCATGATGAATCTCCTTCCAGCAATGCAATCTGTTTATAATGCCCTTGTTAACCTTGGATTATCACAACAAGTTACTGTAACAACAGCACATTCATTCAACATTTTATCTAGTTCATTCCCTCCTTCATCTGGTGCTTTTAGGCAAGATTTGATTCCATATATACAACCACTCCTTAACTTCCATGCTCAAACCAAATCACCTTTTCTTATTAATGCATACCCTTTCTTTGCATACAAGGACAGCCCTGATAAGATTTCATTGAGTTATGTACTATTTCAACCAAATTCTGGCTCAATTGATCCTGTAACCAATCTGCATTATGATAACATGTTGTATGCTCAGATTGATGCTGTCTATGCTGCCATCAAGGCCCTAGGCCATACCGATATCGTGGTTAGGATTTCGGAGACAGGTTGGCCTTCTAAGGGTGACCCAGATGAGGTTGGAGCTACACCAGAGAATGCAGAGATATATAACAGCAATTTGTTGAAGAGAATACAGCAGAAACAAGCAACTCCTGCAAATCCATCAGTTCCAATTGATATCTTTGTATTTGCACTTTTCAATGAGGATTTGAAGCCTGGTCCTGCATCAGAGAGGAACTATGGCCTTTATTATCCTGATGGTTCACCAGTTTATAACATTGGATTACAAGGTTATCTCCCAGAAATGGTTATAGAATCCAAATCCAATGTAAGTAAACACATTTTACATTTGCAAACTTATTTACATGCCAAAAGTTTCATTGCCTTTTTGCTTCTAATTAACATACTTCTATTGCTGTTTATGTGCAGGTTTTGTCCATCAATTTTCTTATTTATACTATTACATGCTTGGTGTTGTGTTGGGAGCTTTCAAGATTGTGATCAGAATAAGTTAGTGATAGAAGTAAAGATATTCATATAGATCATTCTTTTGCAGCTGAAGTTGTTGAAGGTAAGAAAGTTTTGAATTTGTCACTCAATGTATGTATTATTTGATGGTAGTGTAAAGTTTTATTTCAATTCTTAGGCCACATGCCAATTTCTTCTGCCTCTCAAAAGTCTAAAGTATCTAAAAAAATTAGCAATGATCATTGAAATAAGGGATGGATGGAAACTTGTGAAGAAAAAGTTCAGTCCTATGATCAAAAGGGAAAAGGTTTTTTTTTTTTTAATTATTCCTTGGCTTTCTAACAGTATTGCACTGAATACTAGAGTCTAAAAAATGATATGGTGGGAATATTTTGGTACCATAATGTGGAAATATATCTGCCAAAATGGTATCAATCAAAGCATAACCTGTCAAATGCTGTCAAATTCATGCTTGTGCATGGAACAAGTGGATTCTTGTGACCGAATAAACCCACCTTCCCCCAAGAAAAACTTATCGTTTTTTTTTTCTTTATTTTTTAATCAAAGTTTTTGGTAATGTGTCTCTATCTTCCTTAACTATCACTGGCAATCATGCATGTGAATCTCTTTTTGTGTGTGTATAAAATTGTTCTTGTCTTCAGATTTACAAAAGTCCTACATGACTACATCCATATATATATAATCACAACCTCATGAGTTTTGTCCATGGTTGTGAACCTTATATATTTCTTTCAGTTATGTTCATAGAGCCAGAATTCTTAAGGATTTAGGGTAGCATTTGGTTTCTTGATACACTTGCTTAAAAATCATTATTGAAATAGTATAAAAATTATCTCTTCAGATTTATTTCATTTTTAGGTGTTTGTTTGCCATGTCTCTGTCTCTTCTATTTTTAAAGAGCAACCAAACTCTACTAAGAAAATTTTGCTCATACCTAACACACCATTAATGTAAATTGAAGTGACGAGGGTCAAATTAAGTGTCGGATAATATTGTTGCCTATCACATTCATAATGCAACTTTAGCCAACTTCATAATATGAATGGAGAATATAAATATACAAAAATCCAACCCAGGAGCTTGATTTAGAATTAATCAAAGTTTATAATCAATGTGATTTGGAAGATCCTTCAAATATGAGTGTCACAAAAAGTGGGTTGGGGCGGCTAATTAGTAATTAGTCATGATGTATTGATGTGGACATGGTTCATGCCCACTACATTGAATTTAATAGAATTATTTATTATTATTGCATCAGTTTCAAAAAAGTGATAAGATTGACAGATAGATACACCTCCTCCTAACTCCTAACTCCTAACAATAATATTGGAGCTGGAAACCTTCCCTTTTCTTTCATTAAAAGATGCTTCTCTTTTCTCCCTTATATCATATCATATCATATATGCAATCTTTACTTTTCAAGATTTTTTAATACCGAGTTTTAAATGTTTTTTTATTATTTATAAATAAAATAAATATTTTATTTACCAATATATGTATTATTTAATGTATTTAAAACTATCATTACACATCTCCAATACACAAAATATAAGATAAATAAGCACACAAATTAAGTATTGTACCTTCGAGATATGTAACAGTTTTAAAAGAATATATCTCAGTTCACCTAAAATATGTTACCTTTGTAGAGATGTACATATTTAAGATACTGTACACTAGGAATAAAACAAAAGAAAAATTCATGACAATCTACTTTAAAATATGTTATTGTCTAAATTGATTTTATTTTTTATTTTATTTAATTTTATTTAAATAATTTAAAATTATAAAATTTTTAATTTAAAATTTAGACTAATATAATTTTAAATTTTAAATTATTTAAATAATATTAGATAAAATAAAAATATAAAATTAAATCAAGTCAAATAGTAATATACTAATATATCACGGATACATCGAGTTGGATTTTTTTTAGTTTTATTCTAAGTGCACAAAACTTTAAATATATACATCCACGTAAATATAACATATTCTGTATGCACTAGAATATTTTTTTTAAGTATTACACATCTAAAATACATAATACTTAATTTTTATGTTTATTTGTTGACGTGTCATATTTCGTTTACATTGTAAATGAAATACATGCAATTTTATCTCATTTACAGTATAAACAAGATATGAATGGAGAACGTAAATTAGTAAATATTTTTTAAATTATTTATTTCGATAATTATTATTTTTATTTTATTTATTTAAATAAAAAATTTAATAAAAATATAAATATTTTATATATTACACATTTTGCAGTTTAGATTTTTTTTTTTTTTGGTGTACAATGTCACACTCAGCACTAGCTTGTTCTGTTATTGTCTCTCATAGGCCATATCAAAGATTATTAGAGTAATTAAAAAAATTTGAAATATTTAATGCAAATTCAGACCAGACACGTGTTGGCCCTATTGCCCATATGCTACTTAATAGGTTTATCTAGTGAGAGCATGTTAGTTATAAAATAAATAAAAGGAAAAATATACGTAAACAATAAATATATCAGATGTTCATTTCATTAGGTGTGTAGATGATTATTCTAATATTAAGATTTAAGTGGATAATTTAAAAATATAATGTGTTTTTATTTTATTAGTGGTTGTTTATGTTGTTCAAAAAAATTATTGGTTACCTAATATTATTCTAAATAAAATTCTGCTCCAAACAGTAATGTGGATATAAATAACTATTGAACTAATTCAATTATTGTGTGCATAAGAAATCCTTCTTCCAGCTTTGACAAATATTGTTAGAAATTAACTTTTTGAGTTATTGACTTAATATATTGACGTAATCTTTGCAGGAAGGTTTTTTTGGCGACTTCTTTGCAGGAAGTTTGACAAATGTAAAAGCAGTACACTTTCTTTTCGCAACAAATTCTACGCTTTTGGTAGATAGCTATGGTTGCAAGTTGGAGGCTTAGTTCGTACATATAGCTTTGCTCAAACCATTCATATAGTTATTGATTTGTCAATTCTACAATAACTAAAGGTAGAAGGCTGATGTTGGATTTTGTAATACGGATTAGAGTTTTCTGTTCTTTCTTTTTCTTTTTTTCTTTGTTGGAAAAAGTGGAGTTTTCTTTGGATATAAAGGGAAAAAGAAAATAGATTTAGTTGTATATGTAAAGAAAATGTTGGATAATGAGGAAGCTGTTTCGTTCCACTTTGTGTACACTTGTAACAAATTTTAATGTTGCCCATTGAATTTGATGTTATTAATATACAACATTGATCTCACATTAAAAACACGTGAAGTGTAGATAAGATAAAAATACAAGTATATAACTATAACTAATAAAATAATTAAGGTAACTGTATAAAAGACTAATCGTGCAAGCAACAATGATCAAAGGTCAGAAAGTATTACTTAAATTCCAAAATTATTCAAACTTTATTCTCACTATCTATAATTGAATTTTCGTGCAAGCATAACATGTTAATTGCTTTAAGGCTCTTGGTTCTTGCGGTGAAGCATTGTTCAGACTCTGGACCTACAACACCGTTTTGGAAAAAGGAAAGGGGAATATGAAGACAACAACAATTAGACTGGTCCCATCATGATAATGAAAGCTTACCAGCAAATTCAATGAATTGTATTCTAATCTAATGTGGTTGTCAATATGTATATGTTGATACACTAATAAGGGAAAGGTAAATTAAGTCATCATGCGGTATCATAATATGTCTCAGGCATACATATTGAAATACACCACCTAGATATATATTATATAATACAGATGAAAATCAATATTATGGTTAAAACATAAATGGAAAAATAAAGTTAATATTAAAAAAGTGATTGATATATTAAAGTCAAAGAAAGATGATAGTCGCATTAATTAACTACTAATCAGTATATTATATAATACAGATGAAAATCAATATTATGGTTAAAACATAAATGGAAAAATAAAGTTAATATTAAAAAAATGATTGATATATTAAAGTCAAAGAAAGATGATAGTCGCATTAATTAACTACTAATCAGTATGCAGCCAAAATAAAGAAACACAAGAAGCAACTCACTTGACAGGCTTGATTGCTTGAGCAAATGCTGCCAGTGCCAACTAAAACTCCAACCTGTAATTACATAATGAGATTTGTTCGAAAGTCTTGGTCACGAGATGTCTCAATTTCGATTAGAAATGATGTTAATAAGTTAATATTGACTTTGAAATAAATAAAAAATTCGAATATACAAGAGGATTTTACTTATACTTGCGGATAATCTATTATACTATTACAGCTGAAACTAGCTTGTTCCGAACAATATCTATATAACAAAGCATTACACCTTTAAGAAATTCCTCGACTATCAAACTTGTAAAACATTCTATTGGAGAAGAAAAACTAACAACTCTTGAAGAGCAGCACATCACAAGCTTCTCAATCATCATATGCTACAAGGAATGGAATGACCATAGCCATAAACTCATCGTATGAAAGTTTGGCTGAACCAGTATAACGTTTGTCCTTCTCCTTAAACTTTTCAGTCAGACCCTGAAAATGCAACAAGTAATTAGCATGGCAAAACAAACATGCATGCACACACACATATGAGGAGAAACACTTGGTTCTAAGAAGATGAATTCCATGACGATGCTAATTTTTAAGAACTGAATCGAAATAAACGTTTAGATTTTCCCTTGAGTTGAAGGATCATTAGAATTGAGATGTGAGTTGCATGAGGAACTGTAATTCAAGGATAATGAATGCCTCCCTAGTACTCGTTTCGTACCACATACATAATCAAGTCAATGCATATGAATGTAGAAAGTATCTATGTCCTGATCAACATATATTAAGGAAAACCATGAAGCAGGTAAGTTGGACTTGCCTCTATCAATGGAAGGAATTAATAGGAAACGTAAAGGAATAAGTAAAGAAACATGAGACAGGTTCAAAGCTTTAAAAAGCTTGGCGTGTTTTACCTTGATAATTACCCCACACCTGCACACATTCAAGAGCAGAACATTAGATATATAAATGACATCTTCAAATATAAAGGATGAATTTTCCAAAAAATCAACTTGATTCTCGAAACATTAGAGGATATTGTTATAGTCATCAAACAATTTTTTGACCAAGAAATCAATTTAGTCCTAATAATCAATTACTTTTGGACCATTTTGAATTTGACATCAAAATGTTACCATCGGATGACCACATTGAGCACATTGATGTTACATCTCTTAATTTTTAAGGGCCAAAATGGAAGTTTACTCTTTTCAAATGAATTGGAGTATATAATAAGCATATGAAAGGTTCAGATGTCATACTCAACAAAACTATCAAATCCGAGTTCAACCCTCTTAACATTTCCATCACCATACTGGGCAAGCAGCAGCTGTAGAACTGTGCCTGGTATTGCATAGCCAATACCATACAGAGCATCTCTTAGCTCTAGTGGATCAATCTTCCCACTTCTATCTTTATCATATCTCTCAAATATGCCCTACAAATGAAGCGACAAAATCAGAGGAATCATATGGAGTGAAGTTCTATTATGCAATGTAACTCTAACAGTCTAACCTCCTCCTTGATAGAATTAACAAACACAAAAGGCATAGAGCCTATCACTACTATATCCAACATATATGTGTCAGTAACTAGTTATGGTACATGTATGTGACAGGAAAACAAGTGTAATTCAAATTTGATCACCTTTAACACCATAAGTGGACTATCTAATGAAATTTTGAGAAATAGTTAAAACCTAAAAGCTCCATACAGATAATGATAAACTTCAGTTATTTAATATCATTGGTTAGACTTTCTTTAGTAACAAAGTGAAAATGTCTACATTGAATTAAATGTAAGCATATGAAATACTTAACAATCTGGGATTAAATGAAATGATGCAGATATCTATTTATTCATGTAGCATCGCCATATTAACTAGGCACTAAAACTCTCCCTAAGATGTAAGAGATTTTGTAATGTATGAAACACAAAACTAGAGATGTTTACAAACTGAATAAGGGAAGTCTAGAATAATACAGCATATTATAGGCCTTAGGGTTTTTCAAGAATAGATTCTATGAGAAAAATTACACATGAAGCTAATTTTCTATAGTGTGAACCAATTTTTTTTTTTTTTGTTTATGGGAAAAGTGACTTACTCGCCAATGAGCAATGCAATTCCAGATTTCTGCAAATTCCTTTGGCCCTGTGAGAGAAAAAGAAAAAGAAGATAGGGTTTGAGAGTGCAAAGGAAGCAATTATATAGGAGCAATTGAAAATCCCGCATACCAACTCTCGGAGGCTGAGTAGGATCCTTGAAGAGAAAGATGAGGAGACGGATAGTTCTAATGTTGAATTTCTGGTATCCAGAAGAAAGAGCCCGCTGCAACTCCGCCTCATCGATGAAGCCGCTTCGATCTGTGTCGGCCATCTGAAAGCTCCTAACGACATCGGGGTGCGTCCCTGGTGGGAAAGCGGAGTAGCCATGTGAAGACGAAGGAGGAGGAGGATACGCAGATGATGGAGCTTGGCCATAGGCAGTCCCAGCCCCGTGGTAGGTGGAACCATGATCATAAGCAGTGGCAGCAGCAGCAGTAGCGGTGGTGCCATAGGTGTTGTAGGTTGAAGGTGGCGGAGGAGGAGTAGCGGTGTGAGGGGCATATTGGTAATTTGAAGGAGGAGGAGGAGCAGCAGCGGAAGAAGAAGAAGTGGAATAGGGAGGGTGGTTTTCAGGTAAGGATGGTGCCGAAGGAGCGTAGGGCGAATGGGGATCGTATCTGCCGTAGTTAGACATGGATGTAGAAACCGCGCACAGAATTCACCTCAGTTTAGCTTCTTTCACAAATCATAAACCGACTTTCTTAGCTTCACTTTCCCCTCTCTCCTCGCACACTATTTCTTCTTCATTTCCTCATGCCCACGCGTGCTATACACCATTACACCCAATCAGTCACGGATCAAAAAATTTTAAGAGCAAACATGTGTAGCATACAAAAATAATAATTTTTTTATAAATATATC
>NW_026264853.1:1302788-1313391 GCF_000817695.3 Arachis duranensis
ATAAAACTTATAACATACATCTGTCCCTGCATCCAATGCTCTTAACTTTCAAAATCATATAATATTTGTGTTTATAAGAAAATAAGATTTCATTAGATATTTAGATTCAAATTGTTTCTATTACAATGCTGTAATTGATTGTTGTTACTAATTACTTATTAGATAGTTTAATATATTTAGTTAAATTATATAATATAATAAGAGTCATTATTTAATTATTATTTTATATGAAAATATTGATACTAGTCACCTTATATTATATCAGTTGAGTGATATTTGTTAAATCAATTATGCGATGTTTATAAAAAAAATAGTTATTCAATTAGGAAAATATTTTCATAAAATATATATTAAAAATAGATTAAATATTATCACATATATTTTTATATAAATACATAATAATTAATTTAATAGTTAATTTTTTATACATATAATATATTTTTTTACTACTAAATCAATTATTGAAAATGCTATGTGAATAGTAAACACTAAAACCTTACTTTACTACTAAATCAATTATTTTATATATGGTATATCAAGACATGTATTGTTATATTTATTTTTAAAATATATTTTATACATATAATATATTTTTTATGCGTGATCTTCTCATTATTAAAAGAAGAGTGTTAGAAGACTACAGGTTTTGTGATTTATAGCCATTAATTAGTTATTATTAATAATTTTAATAATGTAAAATTATATCTAATGATATAGGATTATTCACTTTTTTTTACTGGTTAAGTGCTTGTTTAGATATCATTAAGTTGATAAAAAAATATTTTTTTATTGAAAAAATATTTTTTTTCAACGTATTTAGTAAATTTCTAATAGTAAAAGTAAAAGTACTAGAAAAAAATATCTTTTTTGAGAAGTTACAATTTTATTTTTTTTTAAAGATCTTTTTTCTTAAAAAAAATATTTTTTCACATAATAAATAAACAAAAAAGTACTTTTATATGGTTATACCAAAACATAATTGATAAATTAAAAGATCTTTTTGCATGAGATATCCAAACATAAAATTACTTTTACTTTTCTATAAGATCTTTTGAAAAAAGATAATTTAAAATTTTTTTTTAAAAAACTCACCAAAACAAGCTCTAAATATTGACCAAATTTTAATAAAAGTGCTGGTGCCTAAACTTTCTCTCATTGAAAATGCATGCTATGTGAATAGCAAATACTAAAACCTTACCTTACTATTAAATCAATTATTTTATATATTTTATATAAAGACATGTATTGTTATATTTATTTTTAAAATATATTTTATATAATAAAAATATTATTTATACATTAAAATTAGCTATTAAAATAGTCATTAATGTATTTATATATAAATATATATGTGGTTTAATTTATTTTTAATATGTATTTATATTTTAACATGTATTTTATATTGGTAACTAATTTTAACGGCTAATTTTAGTGTATACGTAGTATAGTTGTTTATATAAATAGGTGATTGATTATCAAGTTATGCTACGTGTACACCAAAATCAGCCACTAAAATTAGCCATTAGTATAAAATACATACTAAATTATAAATACACATTGAAATAAATTAAACTACACATATATTTATACACAAATATATTAGTGGCTGATTTTATTAGCTGATTTTGATCTACAAATAACATTTTTGTGAAGGATGATTGTTATTACTTAGTAGATATAGTTGAGGAACAAAGCACAGATATGTGGCTTTACCTCTACTCCTCCTCTATTACTAGAACTGCGATTGCTTGTTCAACGCTCCACAACACGCAACATAGATTATTACATCATATCTTATTAACTATTCAAAAATTAAAAACACGAATTTGAGTTAATGATTCTCACGTTCCACCCCACTATATGATTTTGTTGCAACACTTTTCTTCAACTCAACTCAAGCTCAAGAGTCTTCCTTGTGGTTTGTGTTTGTAAATTTGAAATAAGCAAAAGTCCTTCTCCTGATCATGGCTTTCTTAAATGGCAAAAATCTTTTCTTCTTGTTTTTTATATTCCAAGTAAAGGCCTCTTTCATTGCCAGCCATGACCAAGTTCTACTACTCTCCCCACATTCCCATTTTCAATCTTGCTTCTTCACTAAGGACAACAACAACAACAACTACTTCAACAAATTAAACAAACATAAACCAACAACCTTTTCTTCTTCCCATTCATTGCTCAACCCTCAAGCCTTCCTCTCTCTTCCTCACCATGAACATTGGTTCCCCCACTAACGTGCGCCACGTTGCGCATGTCACCTTTGATCGCTTCAATGGATTCTTGGGTTTGCCTGTTGAGTTCGAACCTGAAGTCCCCAGAAGGCCTCCCAGTGCTAGGTACTTTTATCCAGTTTACAATACATTGATGATTCAACATTTGGATTATTGGAGTGGCATTACCCTTGAATAAATATATATTGAAATAAATAAACAACCATGTTAGCCGTGTACAGAAAATTAGCTATCGAATCAGTCATCTGTATAGAATATATTGATTCAATAAGACATGTATTTTTCCCAGTTTACAATACTGTCCTTTTGATTCTTTTGGTACATTTGACAGAGTTGATGATTAAACATTCTTGATGATTTATTGTTTGAACTTTGAGGTGGCAGTGCAACGGTTTTTGGAGTTTCAACAGATTCCATGCAGTTATCGTATGACTCAAGAGGAAACAGTGTGCCAACAATTCTGCTGCTGATGCAAAGCCGCTTGTATTCTCAAGGAGGCTTGCAGGTTCATCACCTTTAATTTATTTCTCTCATTTCAAACCAGTTACTACCATTGAATGGAACTTTTCCCGAAAACAAAATAAATAAATGTAGTCATAAGTCAAAACAATGTTTCTATGATTCAGGCTGAGGGGATTTTCAGAATAAATGCAGACAATAGTCAAGAGGAATATGTTAGGGATCAACTCAATTTGGGTGTGGTCCCAGAAACTGTTGATGTTCATTCCTTGGCTGCATTAATTAAGGTACAAAGACAAACATAATAATTTTGCTCTGCTTTCTTTGTTTATGACTTTGTGATTTAGTTTCCAGATAGGGAACCTGTTAGATTTTGAGACAGTGATGTTCATATATGATAATTTTGATTGATATTGTTGTAATTTGCAAGGCATGGTTTAGAGAACTTCCAACTGGGATTCTGGATTCATTATCTCAAGATCAAGTGCTGAAATGCCAGACTGAAGATGACTGTGTTGAACTAGTGAGGCATCTGCCTCACACTGAAGCTTCACTCTTGGATTGGGCCATCAATCTCATGGCTGATGTTGCTGAGTATGAACATCTCAATAAGATGAATGCACGCAACATTGCTATGGTTTTTGCTCCCAACATGACTCAGGTTGTTAACCTTTCTAATGTCTTAATTGCATTTGAAACCTTTCCACTATTAACTAACATGAACTGATTGGCAAAATACTGAATTTTGTTCTGGGCTAAGTATTTTTTGCATTACATCTTTGATATACCTCATGCTTATTCATATAATCCTAAAGTGTTTGGTGTTTTCTTTCTTGCAGATGGCAGACCCTATCACTGCATTGATGTATGCAGTTCAAGTGATGAACTTCTTGAAGACACTGATATTAAGGACACAGCGGGAGCGAAGGGATTCCGTGGTAGAACCGTCTCCTAGATCGTATTTAGAACCTTCTAGATCATGTTTGGAGCTTCCTGATGAGAATTTCGACCATACCCCTTTGGAGTCTAGCCAGCAAGATACTGCTGCACAAAATGAAGAAGAGGTTCAGAAAAACTCTGCTTCTGAGGAAATTTTCTTAGAATGTTGCCCTGAATCCCCCAAGAACAAGTTAGAAGCTAAAAATTTGGAATGCTTTTCTGAGAATCAAGTTTCCAATGAGAATTTGTACTGTGATTATCCACCAAAAGGAAACATGAAGAGTAACAAGAGTGGCCAATCAAGTAGTTCAAATGCTAGGAAAGGGTCTAAAAAATCCAAAGGCCAGCTAGCTGTGATCCATGAAAATGTTGAGAAAAAGGGAACTAGGAATTTGAACAGCTCAGATTCAAGATCTGAGCAGATTAAACCCTGGAGGTGAAAGAAGCATAATAGTGTGTGTAAATTTGATTATTTTGACATTGGAATTGTATGTTTATGTCTGTGAAGTTATTGCAAAATTGCTAGGTGTAGTTTGTGAAGTTGTCCCTTTATGTTTTTTCATTGTTTCCTAGTTTGATTAATTTATCTGAGCTCATGCATAACACTATGATCATCACACTAATATTGTAATCAAATCTCATTTTCCTGTGTGTTCTATTTACCTCTGTTCATAATCACCCCCTAAACCACATCGATTCATCTGTCAATGTTGTACTAACTAGGTTCCATGCCAATGTGTGGCTGCTAAAATAGGTTTATCATAACAGTTTAATTGTTATTTACTGATAATGTATTGGTATTTAATTGTGTATATAAGACTCTTAAGTTAGAGAGTAATTGAGTCAAACAATTCTACTGATATAAAAATATCTGAGTTTTTTTTATATCCTAATATTGTATTCAAAAGAAATCCTTATCATAAACTTTAGTTGCAAATACATGGTAATATGATATGCTACGAGTTTCATTTTAAGTAGAGGCATTTTTTCTTCAGTTGGCCCATACTATAGTGGAAGTAAGATTTATCTCAAACTTTTGATGATGAAAATGACATGAGTCCATGATTGTGATTTGTGAGGAGATAGGTCCACAAAGAAAGTTTATACAAATGTGGTGGTGTTTCATGAAGGTGGGAAATATCACGAGAAAAGAAAACCACACAATGAATGAAAAGGAAAAATGTCGCATTGCAGAATGCTTCTATATATTTCCTTGTATGTGCATTATGATGATAAGGTTGCTAAGTATGAGAGCCAACCACTGCACTTTCCTAGAAGGTAGCATAGATAGCATTAGCAGGCATGTATAAAAGTTTTGAAACCGAATATTCCAAGTGCTCTTTCCACCAGCAATGATAATAGTAAATGAAAAAATCACATGCATGAGTGATGCATGAATGTTCTTTGCCCTTCCCCTAATCCCAAAAGCAGCATGTGATTGTTATTGTAGAGTTTAACTACTATCAGTCTAGCACATACAGCAGCAGGGTGATTCCAAATTTAACCTCAATCAGAAATTATTAAGAAATTCTAATGATGAGGTCACATTTGGGATACCATAATACTAGAAGTGAGCCGAGTTAAACTAAAATAGTTTAAACTCAAGTTCGGTCACAAAAAATTTACGAAATAGTTTAAATAACATGAACTAATCTATAATTCTATATAAATTATAAAAAAACTATTAATTTTATATATTGTTTATTTATAAATATGTATAATTTATATTTTAGTAATGTTAAGAAGAGAAACAAAAAAGTCACAACTTATCTTATTTAGAATTCATTAATAAATGTTAAATAAAATAAATTATGATTGTATTTGGCTAATATTTTTTTGTTACCAAACATTTTTGTTTATGTTTCCTATCAAAATCATATACAAAAAGGATACCACTTTAATAAAGACACTAAAAATGTCTTTTTTAAAGATGTTTATATGTGTCATGTCATGTTATTATTGGACATCTTTATTAAACTAGTTAATAATTTATTTTTGTAATAAACCAGAACAAAATCGGTTTATTATAACAACAATAATAAACCTAATTGTCTGCGTTATAATTATTAGACCCGTTTTGATCGGATCGAATTACACAATCTAAATCGAATATCTTTAAATTTTTTGATAAAAAAACAAATATATCTCTAACTTTTTGTTTTATAGACATTTGAATCCCTAAAAATTTGAAAATACAATTAGATCCCTAAAAAAATTGGATTTCTTGTTATTGTTATAAAAAAAATCGGTTTTATTCTAATTTGTTAAGAAATTCAAAAATAACTGGTTCATTAATATGTCCAATAATAATGTGGCATGTAAGCGTCTTTACAAAAAGATGTTTTACGCGTTTTTATGGAAATATCCCGCCCATATAAAAATGACTATTATTATTTGAGTTAATTTACGAGCTAATGAGTTGAAGTTATTTAAATTTAAATTTGACACATTTAATATATAAACTTAAATCTAAGCTCAAATTTGACTCACTAACTTACAAACTTAATTTATCAAGCACTTCACAAATTGAGTTTGAATTATCTCATGAGTTGACTTCACTCATTTTCAATTTTAGGTACTAATAAAAATTTTTAGTGGTAAATTTTATAAACATTTAATAATATCTTATACTTGAGAGCTAAGAAGTGAACCAACCACCAATTAGTACTTGAGATATTAATTAACCAAAAACGTAGCTTACAAGGGATAGATATAGATAGATTCATATTTTATTCTTATGAACAAAGATAATTCCATATGAACTAAGATTTGGTGTAGCCTCATCATCATCATCAGCATCCTATCCAAAAAATTCATGGTTCAACTTTAGCCAATTTGCAAATATGATATAGTATGGTAATTAATAAGTGCTGAATCACCACCACCAGTCACATGAAAACAGTGCACACAAGCATGCCACGTTGCCTTCCAACATCCAATGGTGTAAAGCCACTTGTGAACATAAAAAGTGGTTAATTTAATTAATGTGCATATGATTTCGAAGATTGGAGTTGAAGCTGTATATATGTGTACAAGTAACTAGTCTTGCCGTTCACATCATTGTACTCTGGACGGCACCAAGAAAGGTTCATAACCTTGTTCATTTACACCCTCACAATTAAACCAAGCAAGAAAGTTTGTGGTCCTAATTAATAAAGGGAATAGCTAGTGTGAATCCTATCGCCATCAGCATGCACTACTACCTCTCTTTAAGTCATAGCTTTTTAAAGATTAAGAGTACAAGATTAAAGATTATAATTGCATCTTGCAATTTGTGTATCACATACAACACTACTACTCATGACTTGGTCCTTCAAACAAGATATTACCATGAATGTGTGGAATAAAGGTAACTTTTAATTTGGATGAGGGTATTCATATAACTTTTAAATTCTAAATTCAAAAACTGATTAAATTCTGATGAGTTATTTACTTCATATATATACCAATCACTATTATTCGGTTTAACCTGCCCCACTTGAATACTCGCATAAACTTAAGAATTTGATTCAGCATACAAGTGTATACACATAGCACAAGTAGTAAAGTAAGATAATTCTCATGATGAGACTAATTACTAGGAACGTTTTGTGGCTACCAAATAGTGACCAAGCTGCATAGCATAACCACCCATTAAATTCCAAGCCAATATAATAGAAGGGTAGCAAAAAAATCAGAACTTGCTACCTATATAATAGCAGCTTCAGCTTTGATTTTTTGTTGGGCATTATCATGCTATTTCCATGCATCTTTTCTCCTTTTTTATATCTCACTCAACCACCTAAACAAAAGTTGAGTCACCCTTAGCTTCATTCCCTCTACTATACTCTATCTTATTTTGTGGTATTCAGAAACCAATTAAGCATAAAACTAGTGTGTGATTATAGGCATTAGGCCATGGCAGCTTGTGGGAGCCTTCAGCATATATTTGAGAATAAGCTGTTACCAGAAAATCCAACACTGATTGAATCCCTTTCATGGAACCAAATCAAACCAGTAGTAGTGAATCCCTTAGAGCATCAACAGCACTCTTTCACTGAGATATTTGGTGAACTCCATTTCAAGGAGACTACTCTAATATCATCGTCATCAAATTACACAAAGCTAAACCAGAATAACAGTGAAGATTTTGGTGAATCAAGGAACAACAAAAGCAGGAGGCACAAGAGCAGTGACAGCTTTTCATCTTGGAGTTCTGAAAGCCATGCAGCAGCACAAGTTTCAGAAGAATATAATGATTGCTATGGTGGTGGCGGTGGGGAACATTGGAGGAGGTCATCAAGGATGAGTAGTGGTGGAGGGAACTCTTACCCTCCTCCAATTTCAAGCATAGGGAGGAGTGGGAAGCCTGGGGTTTTGTTCAGATCATTCAGGAGTAATGGCAGGTTTGTCTTGGAAGAGATACGGGTACCATCACAGGAGTTCTTACATGCTTCTAGAGAGGATGGAAGATTGAAGCTCCATTTTATTCATCCTGATGATGATGATGATGATGAGTTTCTAGAAGAAGAAGAAGAAGAAGATGATGTTGATGAAGAACAAGAAGAAGAAGAGGAGTAGTGAGCAGAAACAAGGGAAATTAAAAGAAAATGATGGTTGTGTAAGTGTGAATAATGATCATCATAATGCATGTAAATGAAGAAGAACATATATGAATGCATATGCTTGTTAATTATATAATAGTAGCTAGTATCTTTAGTTTCTTATTCATGGGAAATGGGAAAAAGAATTATCCTTTTTATGCAAGTTTTGGTACCCTGCAATATGAGATCATGTATAATTTTCTGGTTTATTTTGTAGTAAAAAGTTAATTAAAGAACTGCCTCTGACATACATATGTACCAAAAGAGGACCTCAAGTGTAAACTTTAATGATTGGCTTAAATCTAATTAAGTCTCTAACTATATTCCTTCAATCTTGCCATTCATTCTGACCATTTCAGAATTTTTAATGCTTCTAGAAGGAAATAAGTATGCATAACATTTGAAATAATGTTATGCTTACAATATTTCTTCAATTTTGTCCTATCAGTCCCATTTCCAAGATCCTTTCATTGTGAACAAAGTCAGATATGATACATTGATACATAACTTCCTCTACCCAAATTCACGTCATACATGATATATATAGTTGCTTTAATTTATAAATAAATTTAGCTAAAAAGGGAAAACTAACTACTTTTACCGATGAAGAAGGTAGACTGGCATGTTCCATTAATTAATTGTCGTATAATGAGATAATATTTAATTTGGTCCTTAAATTTACGTGCGAATTTCAATTTAGTCCCTGATATTTCAATTGCTTCTGTTTAGTCTCCAAACTTTATGAACATAACTTAAGTTAGTCCTTGAAACAATTTTTAACATACAAAAATTAACAGAACACTGTCATGAACAACCGGATGTCACACTAAACTTTGTAAAATGATGTGATTTTAGTTTTGGCATTCAAATAACCCAAAAACAACATCGTAAATGGTGTTTATTAAAATTTTACCTAACAAAATAAGTAATACGATGCCGTTTTTGAGCTATTTAAATGGCAAAAACCAAATCATTTTTCAAGTTTTAACGTGACATCTGATGGTCTATAACAGTGCTCCATTAACGTTTTTATATTAAAAATCTTCTCAGGACTAATATGAGGCACGTTTATAAATTTTAAGGACTAAATAGAGGCAATTGAAACCTCAGAGATTAAATTGATACTCGCATGTAAGTTCAGGGACCAAATTAAATATTATCTCATAATAAATTAATATAATTTTAGGGTAAATAATATAAACAAACTAAATGATTTTCATATTACACCAATAATATCCTAAAATAAAATAGTTTATATGCATGTTTTGAATGTTTTTATATTAATTAAATTTGATAGATTCGATTTATTACTGGTACAATATACACATGCTAAATTGAATCCAATTGATTCGATTTACTATTAAAAAGTATAAATTAAATTTAATTGATTCGATTTATATAGAAACATTCAAGACATGTATGTAAATTATTTTATTTTAAGACATTGATATAATATTAAAGATTATTTAATTTATTTATGTTATTTAATCTAGTTATTTTTTCTTATAGAAAAACTAAACTAGAACGAAAGTAGATATCGAACAGATAATTTAGAATCCAGAAGACGAGAACCCGAAACGGCAATTGCAATACGAATATACGATTGTGAAAGGGATAACAGTATAACACATGCAAACAAATATATTTTAGGAAAAAAGAAATAAAAGAAAAAAGAATAGCAAGTTGGGAGCATGTAATATATATGTGATGTATATTTCATAGAGCACCTTTTACAAGAATAATATCATCATATTTGGCGTTAATAGTTAATACCACATCGTTGCAGCACAAAATTTAAGGAACCCACTTATGACATCGCATACCTTTTCTTTATGGATAAAAAGTAGGAGGAATATATATCAGAAAGGAATAATTTACTTATAAAATTAATAATAGAATAATATTAGGGACTTAATTTTTTTAACTAATATTAATTTATTTTTTAAAATTATTTTATTTATTTTAAATTTTAGTTTTTAAATTATAAAATTTTAATTCTAAATTTTAAATTATATTTTTAAAATAAAATTAATTACTGATGATTAACAAAAAATTACTTCTCCTAGTTTTTCTTAATAACAATAGATTTATTCACTCATTTTATATTATCTCTACTAAACAAATTAATAACTCATCGTATCAGTATTATTAGGAGAAAAACTTTTAAATGCCTTGGTAATTACTTCAAAAAATAATAACAAGGTCTTTAATAAAAAATATTATTTTTAGTTTATAATTTTTTTTTGTGAGATTGATTAATTTTTTATTAATAATTTTTTTATATTAATAAAATAATATCTACATGACATATTAAATTATTAATTTATTCGTTAAGAACGAATTAGAATTAACAAATTTTTATTTGTTAGGAATTTTATTGTCTTTTAGGAGTAA
>NW_026264853.1:1313725-1314257 GCF_000817695.3 Arachis duranensis
TATGGGGGCTGAATGGCTTATTTATGTTTTTGCAGTAAATTAAAGAAAGTAAGAAACAGCTCTAATGAAACTCTTTTTTAGTGTCGTCAATGTTTGGGACACCGTAAGGTTAATGTGATGGAATATTAATTACAGGGGAGATCTTAATTATTTCTTTTGTTCTAAATTTCAATGAAACCTTGTATTCTACTCTATACACCCGAAACTTATCTAATAAGGCTAATTAAGATTCACATTAATTTATTAATTTTTAAGAAAAACTTTATATTTTTATTGTTGACCACTGTACTATAAGCTCACTCTTAAGCTTAGGCCCACAAAATAATTAAAAAGAAAAATAAATTGTTATTTTTTTTATAATGCTTTAATTTCGACGCACTAAAAATTATTCTATGGTAAATCAAAATTTTAATTAAAAATTTATCATTAACCAATTTATTATTGCATATATAAAATAAAATTTAAATTTTTAATATTTATTTAGACAAATTAATGAATTAATTACTAATCTAACTTAAGCTTATCAAAAGTA
>NW_026264853.1:1314983-1316426 GCF_000817695.3 Arachis duranensis
AGATAAATTTAAAAATAAAATATCTTTATTATGATGAAATTGATGCTAAGTACAATTTTTAGAGAAGTAATGAAGACGGTTGAGTGCTGAAATCCATGAGATGAATGCAGAAACAACCTTAATTAGACGATGTTTCTTAATACGTGTTATTTAGGTCTTTATTCGCTTTGAGTAAATCTATTTTCTCTTTAATATCTTTTCTTTTCTTTCAACTTTTACTTCTCTTTTTTTAAAACATAAATGTTAGTATAAATTACTTTTAAATTTTATTGTATCTATGTAAACGAGTTTTAGAATTTTAATTTATAATTTTAATATGTATTTTTAAGATAAGTGATAGATAAATTAAAAAATAAAATATTTTTATTACCATAAAATTAACAACAGAAACAATTTTTAAAGAAGTAGTGGTGATTAGTACACACTAAAACCTATGTGAATGCAAAAATAATGCTAATCGATAGTTCTTAATACGTGCCATTTAAGCCTTTATTCGCTTCCAATTTCAGCAAATCCATTCTTCTCTTCAATATATATTTTTTTCTTTTAATTTTTACTTTTTTTTTCCAGCAACATGAATGTTAGCACAAATTACTTTTAGATTTTGTTGCATCTATACAAACGAATTTTGGAATTTTAATTTATAATTTTAATATGTATTTTTAAGATAAGAAATAGATAAATTAAAAAATAAAATATTTTTATTATGATGAAATTGATGTCAGGCACAATTTTAAAGTAGTGGTGACTGAGGAAGTGGATCCTCTCCAGTGAAAAAAAATTGGATGGTATTCAGTGAAAGATTTCATTTTTTATTGTATTCTCTCTCTTATTTATTTCTGGTCCCACTTGTAAAATTAAAGGTAGGAGATTACACTTTATTCTCTCCAATAACAAAAAAATAATGGAAAAGATCCATTTTCATGAGCATAATTGATGCTTCTTAATACGTGTCATTTAAGCTTTTACTCGCTTCTCTCGAGCTCATTTCTCTCTTCAATAGCTTTTGTTTGTTCTTTTAACTTTTATTTCTTTTCTTCCAAAACATGAATGTTAGAACAAATAACTTTTAGATTTTGTTGCATCTATGCAAACGAGTTTTAGAATTTTAATTTATAATTTTAGTATGTATTTTTAAGATAAGTGATAGATAAATTAAAAAAATAAAATATTTTTATCATGATAAAATTAATGTCAGATACAATTTTCAAAAAAGTAGTAGCTACTGATGAGCACTAAAATTTATGCGAACACAAAAGTAATGCTAATCGATGCTTCTTAATATGTGCCATTTAGATCTTTACTCGCTTTAAACAAATTCATTCCTCTCTTCAATGTCTTTTCTTTTCTTTTAACTTTTACTTCTCTTTTCCCAAAATATAAATATTAGTACAAATAATTTTTATATTTTGTTGCATTTATACAAACGAATTTTAGAATTTT
>NW_026264853.1:1316520-1319364 GCF_000817695.3 Arachis duranensis
GTTGCATCTATGCAAATGAGTATTAAAATTTTAATTTATAATTTTAATATATATTTTAAGATAAGTGATAGATAAATTCAAAAATAAAATGTTTTTATTAGGATGAAATGGATGCCAAACACAATTTTTAAAGAAGTAATAATGTGGGAGAGTTTTCTATCTTTTTCCATAAAGTTCTGAGTGTTGTGTAGAAGTCAGTAAAAATAAGAAACTTTGTTTCAATCCATATATTTTTTCTTGAGTTCGACAATACAAAAAAAGTCGGTATATGTAACTTCTCACGAAGGTGAAGAGAAGAGACATTAAAGAGGTAAATTACACTTTGAACTATAGATAGTGACAGAAAAACGAAAGAAATTGTTACATCTCTCCAGATAGAGACAAAGGGTCATCAGGAAGAAAAAATTGTGCCGATAAAGAATCCATAATCCATATATTTTGGGTAATTATTTTTAGGTTCTTCTTTGATGTATGTAAAAAGGATTAGCTGGATTTTGAGAGGGATTGATATCATCTATGGTGAGTGAAAGTGAAACACTAAAAGAGTGAAGTTGAATGGTTTGAATTGATTGTTTTAATCATGTATGGCCGACAGAATTATTAGAAACTCAAATATCATAATAAATTTGAGGGAGTATATAAAGATAATTGGTGTATTTTTTATTCAATTAAAAATAAAAAAATGATATGTACACAAAAAAACAAAACAAACTTGCAAAATTTTAAATTTTAAACTTTTTTATAAACTTTTAAGGTGGTTGATTTAATACGAATAATATGCAGTGGCTAAATAATTTTTATCTCCTTACCCGAATGCCAAATCAAATGGCAGCCATCATGAAGGGCCAGGCCACCGCAGCTGAAGCGAGACTCCCTAACCGCCACTGATTGTTAGGCAGCTGACGGTGGCCGAGTCCTTTCTTCAACCAAGCAAGAATAACCTTATCGTAATTGCATAGATGAAAAATCACATTAATCTCCACTTAGTGAAAAAAACCAACCTTAACAACTCTTCTAACAAAAAGTACATCATGAAGTTTATAATAGAAATAACCGTCATCGTTTCATCAATCGCTATCCTTAACGTATTTGCTCATCTACAAGCAGTTGATTAAGGGCCCTATGAAGCATCTCTATCAACCACAGCTGATCCTCCCACGATTGCTACCGCTACTGCAGCCGCTGCAGGAAGTACACACTTAAGAAAACACCATTAAAAATGAACATGGTCAAGGTAATCAAATCCGATTAAATCTATAGCTATTACCAATCCAAATCCGTTCAAATGTGCTGGCAGCTCTGCCTCGGAAAAAATTCTTATTCATCTGTTCTAATGAATCAGCCGAACTATCCTGACCATAAAAAAAGGCTTTCTTTCAGTAGAGGAGAGGAGAAAAACAAAAAAGACGGCCTCAAGGATGAACTCATGCCTATAGCTTATTACGGCAATGAATGTAAAGAAAATTACATACTCTAAGCTATTCAAATTGTAATGTCAGAAGAGATTTAGATATAGAGAAAAATAAGTTCTTCTCATTTTAAAAAAAAGATGAAAATTTTTTTTTAAAAGATATTTGTTAAGTTATTAACACTTTATACACTATATACTTTTTATGTACTTTTACTTTAAAAAATTATAAAAAATAAACTTACATCTATTATTGATAAAAAAATAATCTTAGGTAATAATTTATTTTAAAAAGAATAAAAATTCTTTTAAAAAATATTTATTGAATTATTACACTTTATATATTATGTATTTCTTATATTCTTTCATTATAAAAAAATCACATCTAGGTAACAGAATGCAATCATTTTTTTAAAAAAGAGTAAACTACCATTTGTACCCACGAAAGTTGAAAACGCTGACATATCTACCCATAGAAAAAGAAAATTATCATTTGTACCCATGAAAAATAATTTTTACAAGCAAAATTATCCAAACTCTAAAAAATTAAATAAAATCCCTAAACTACCCCTCTCTCTACCACGACCACTATCATCTCCTCCCCCCTCCTCTCTCTCTCTCTCTCAATCACGATGGAAACGGTGTGGGTGCCATGGCCATCAACCTCCTTCACCGAAAAGAATGCTTCCTCCATGCAATACCTTAAGTCACAGGCTGTCACGATGTCAATTGCACCACCGATGCAAGCGCCATGGGTACTAGTAATCACTGGCTTCCGGCACCGCTCCAACGCCGTGATAGAATCTTGCATCGCCAGGATCTGCCGACGGAGACTCTCTCCGGCATCGTGGTAGGACTGTGTGATAGATTTCAACTGGAAAATGTCGATGCCGGAGCAGAAGTGATCACCGGCGCCGGATAACACGATGACGTTGACGTCACGGTTGTGGTCCAGGGCATACAGGGCTTTGGGAAACTCAGTGCAGAAATCATGCGTCAGAGCGTTGCGTTGTCTCGGACGATTCAAATAAAGGTGGAACACCCCTGATTTGGGGTTCTTCTCTACTACCTCTAGGGTTTTGTATTTCTCCTCCACCATTGATTTCCCTAATTTTCCTTTCCAGTTGGGAGGAACAGGGCCGAGGTCGCGGTCGTTGAAGGACGATGGTGGTGGTGGTGGTGGTTTCAGCTGCAGTGGCATGGTTGATAATAGAAGCGAGAGAGGATTCGTACAAGTGCTTGTGGGTTGGGAAGATGGAGGGCTTGGCTTCATGGTGAACTTGCACTATGAAGGTGCTCTTCTTTTTTGGTGAAGCGGCAGCAAGTGTTGCTGTGACTGTGAGGATGAAAGAGAGGAGGGTGTGGTAAGGAGCCATTGGAGCAGTGGTGGGGACTCAGTGGGAAGTAATAGTGAGAGTGTGTTAGAAAGGGAAAGA
>NW_026264853.1:1319471-1328432 GCF_000817695.3 Arachis duranensis
GGTGAAGACGGTTAGGGTTAGAAAGATGATTGGGTGAAGGAGGTGGTGTGGTGGTGGAGATAAGGGTAATTTAGAGATTTTAAGTAATTTTTTAGTGTTTGAATAATTTTGTTATGCGAAATCCATATTTCATGAGTAGAAATGGTAATTTTCTTTTTTTATGGGTAGATATATCAGCGTTTTCAACTTTCGTGAGTACAAATGGTAGTTTACTCTTTAAAAAAACTCAAGTGTTCTCTAAAGAGAAGAGAGAGAAAAGAAAATCAGATCCGAAAAAGAGAGCAATGTGAATTTCTTTATGAATGAATGAATATTGCAAATATTAGAATTAATGCAAAATTAATAAATAATTAATACAAACAAATTTTTAAATATAGAGATAGAATTTATAATAAATATTAGATAATGAGATAAATAAATTTTTAAATATAAAAATAAAATTTATACTAAATATAGATAATAAATTTATAATTTTATCAAAGTAATAAATGAGAGAGATTGGCATTTTAACATTTCAAACTGATCATTTTCTTATACTCTTTTTTTTTTTCGATTCAAAAGATGCATTTCATCAACCAACATGCTAAATCACTTCCCATAATAAATGATGAAAATGTACAAGCAAAATACATAATTTTACATTTCATAAAAGTATGTGCTAACTACAATACAAACTCAATTATTGAAAATTTTGCTTTTCGTTATAAGAAAAGATGTAAGATATGGGAGGGTAAAATTACAAAAATAAACAAGACACACATGACAAGAAGTAACAAGGGTGATTAATAAAACCACCTCCGACCAAGCTCTTAACTCTTAAGCATGAACCGATGGCATCATAAAAACAAAGGAAGCTCCAGAAATCCGAAACCAAATGACAACAAAAGGAAAAGAAAATAATTTCACATTACCTCTTGAAGCTCAAAAATCACTTCCAATCACTCAATTCAGTACACCGTCATCTTGTTCTTTTCTTGTTGCCAAAAAGATGCTCATCCACTATGCATAAAAGATGCTGATCTATATCTAGTACATGAATAACAATATACTTTTTTCTTTAATTTTGAAATAAACGGAAATGACAATTTATTCAAAGTTGTCCTTGTTTTGGTGGATCGAAGTGGTGCTTTAGCTGGACAAATCTTATTGGATCATTAGCTGATATATCCAAACTTTTAAGCATAGACTAAATTTAGTTACATTAATATATAAAAGCAAATTTAAATATGTATTAGTTACATTAATATATTTAAACTTTCAAGTTTCAGGTGTAATCAACTACGCTAGTACATTAATGTATTAGTTAATGACGAATTCAGTTAGGAAAATCCACTCTAAAGTTTAAACATGCATGCATGATACTAACCCAGTCCACTAATAAGCTATCATCCATGGCACCTGAGAGATCCACAGGGCGCTTCCCACTTAGGATTTTTAACATCATCACTCCAAGAAGAATACAATCAGACTTCTCTGTCAATTTTTCACTTGATGCATATTCAGGAGCTAGGTACCTGCATGCGTGTTGGCATGTGAACATCAGGACATCAAGCTATATTCATTATTTATAAGAATACCCCTTAATTTGATTAGAAGTTATGTTAGAATTATTTTTTTTTATTAGCTAATGCAACAAATACCTCAACAACAATAACAACAAAGTGTTGTCCCACTGGGTAGGTCGGTTATATGAATCAAACGACGCGATTGAATTCTATCATGTATCATATTTACAGAAAGACCGTTTACATGTAAATCTTATTTGACCACCTCATGGATAGTATTCTTAAGTTTTTCTCTACTTTTCATCTATTATCCATCTTTCTTCTAATCCAACATCCTGACTGAGTGTTCTATCGGTCTTCTTCTCACATGTCCAAACCATCTAAGATGCGATTCTACTATGTTTTTCACAATAGGTGTTACTTCAACTCTCTCTCTTATATCTTCGTTCCTTATTTTATCTAATCGTGTATAACCACTCATCCATTTCAACATTTTTATCTTTGTCACACTTAAACTTATATTCGTGCTCCCCTTTGGCCGCCAAACACTATACCATAAAGCATAGCTGGTCTGATAGTAGTACGATAGAATTTATCTTTAAATTTTAAAGACAGTATTTTGTCACATATAAAACTAGACGCACTCCGCTATTTTGACCAACTTACTTGAATCCTATGATTTACATCCTGTTTAATATCTCCATTATGATGCACCCAAGATATTTAAAATTTAAAACTTTTTGTAGGATGTTTTTTCTAATCCTCATCTCTGTAATAAGGTTTTTCATTTGGCGGCCAAACTTACATTCCATATATTCCATCTTATTATGGCTTATGCACAGACCATACACTTTTAGAGGTTCTCTCCATAAATCCAACTTTTTATTTAGATCTTCCATTGACTCTCCCATAAGAACGATATCCTCGGCAAAAAACATGTACTATGACACAAACTCTTGGATTTGCTCTATGAGTACTTTCAAGACTAATGTGAAAAGGTATGGACTTAAGGATGATTCCTAGTATAATCTTATACCAATAGAAAATTTATCTGCCATACCACCTTAAGTTTTCACACTAATTGTAGCCCTATCATACATGTCTTTAATTGCATGAATATATGCGATCTTTACTCTCTTTCTTTCCAAAATCTTCCATCAGACCTCCCTTGGCACCATATCGTACGCTTTTTCCAAATCAATAAACATTATAGGTAGATCCCTTTTATTATTATGATATCTCTCCAACATCCTTCTTAACAGGTATGTAGCTTTAGTGGTGGACCTGCCTAGCATAAAACCAAATTGGTTCTCTGTTACTTATGCCTCTTGTCTTAACCTCCGTTTTAGCACCCTTTCTCATAACTTCATGATATGGCTCATGAGCTTAATCTCTCTATAGTTTTCGCAACTCCGTATATCCCTTTTATTCTTATAGATAGGTATCAAAGTACTCTTCTCCATTCATCTGACATCTTCTTTGATTGTAAAATCTCATTAAAAAGTGTGGTTAACCAACTGATGTCTTTCTCTTTAAGACCTTTCCAAACTTCAATATTATCGGATCCCACTACCCTATCATTTTTCATCCGCTTTAGAACCTCTTTTACCTCGAAATCTCTAATATTTCGATAGTAGTCGAAGTTTTGATCTTCTTCCGTCGTGCATAACCGACCTAGGTTCAGAAGAGTCTTCTGTTCTTCATTAAATAACTCGTAGAAGTAGCTCTTGCACCTTTCATTGATCTTCTTATCTTGAGCCAAAATCTCTCCGACTTTATCTTTTATGCACTTAACTTGATCCAAGTCTTTCGTTCTTCTTTCACGGCTCTTTGCAATTCTATATATATTCTTTTCTCCTTCCTTCGTGCATAAAGACTGGTAGAAACCCTCATATGCTCTTATTCTTTCTTCACTTACACAACAACTTTTGTCTCTTAGCCGCCTTATATTTTTTTCAATTATCTAAATTGCGGTACAAATACCACTCTTTAAAACACTCATTTTTTGCTTTCATTTTTTCTTGTATACTCGCATTCCACCACTAGGACTCTTTGTCTCTTGGTCCTATCCTTTTAGATTCACTAAAACTTTCTTTTGCTATTCTTCTAATAACTTCTGTCATCTCCCTCAAAATCTCCTCCGTGCTTCCATTTTCTTTCCATTTTACCTTTTTTCCTACCCATCTTAGGAAGTTTCTTTATTCCTCACCTTTCATCTGTCACCACCTCGTCCTTGGGTTCTTTGTATAATGTGTTTTCCTCAAGTTTTGCTCAACACAAAAATATATGATGAGCATTCTGTGTTGTGTTGTAAAAAATTCTTTTTCAGAATAATTTTACAATTAATGCAAAATATATGATCGACTTTCCTCAACAAGACGAAGTCGATTTGAGAGCTTATTATGTCACTCCTTCTATAGGTTATAAGATATTCGTCTCTCGTTTTAAAATATGTATTTGCGATGAAAATGTCAAAGGTTGAAGAAAAGTCCAAACTCTCTAGATATGCAAAATTAAAACTTCCATACCCAATCAAGATATGTCTTTGACTAAACTCTCTAGATCCTCCCAAAACTTTATCTTGTGTTGTTCGTGCAAACTCACTTGCGGTACATACGCACTAATCACATGAAAAGTATTTTCTTCCACCACAAATTTAATAGAAAGGATTCAATCACCCACTCTTTTAACATCTACTATGTCCTTCTTCTACTACTTATCCACAATAATACATATCCCACTCCTTCCACCACTGAAGTAAATCTTTTTGTTCTTTGAGATACTTGGTTCATGAGTTTTGGTTTCAATAAGGTTATAAGCAAAGGCTATTATACAAAATCATAAACACACCCAGATTTATGAACTTGAAATAAATAAATCAAATTAGATATATGAAATAAATTAATAACAGTGACAAGAATACATAGAGGTAAACGCAGATCAGATCGAATTGGATATGGCCAAAATTTCGATCCGATCCGCACTAAAATATCGGATCAGATCGGATCCCATATCCGCAGTTTTTAAATTTGGATCCGATCCGATTCACACATTTGCGGATCGGATCGAATATCAGATATATCCTCAAAACACAAAAATATTTTTAAAAAATTATTTTTATTAGAAAACATATCAATAAAATTCATTTTTTCTATTCTTTTAAATATGTTTACTCTTAAAATAATATTAAACATACATTTTTTAAATAATAAATTAAAATAATACAACATATATGATAATTATTAGTTGAAATAAAATATAAAAAGAATATTTATTTATTTTTTTTTTATTTTTGCAGATACGCGGATATGCGAATCGGATATGCAAATATTTACACAAAATCCGCAATCCGATCTGATTAGTGTGCGGATCTGATCCGATCCGATAGCCTTGTAGATCGGATCTATATCTGCAATTTTTTTATCGGATTCGAATAAATACCGCAGATTTACAGATCAGATCTGATCCATAACACCCGAATACACAAACCCAAAATCACTCTTATTTTTTTTTTGTATCGATTAAGAGTCAAATCAATCAACAATATTAAGCAGCAGAAAATAATTCTGAATTACCTTAGAAGTATTCCCAACGATTTCACTCTGAAGCTGAATCAATTAAAAAGGTCACAGCAAATTTCCTAACACTTATATTTGTAACACCGGCAGATATAAACATTTAAACAAGGTCACAACGAACACACACAACAAATCATAACAATGCTGATACAATTATAACAAATCAACTAAGAAATGAACATTACTAATGAAGAATGAAATTGACTGATTTTTATTGAGTACTTTTAATTAGAGCAACAACAGTAACGGCGCAGAGTGTGTGATGGAGCGATGGTGGCACGGCAGCAGCAGAGCAACAGCGTGCGAGCATGACGGAGCGATGGAAGAATAAGAATTTTTGAGAAAGACAGAGAAGGAACACTTAATGAATACTTGAGAAAGATGTGAAGATATATAAAACCAGTCGAGAGTATGAGCAAAAGGATCATAATTAAACGTGTTTAAATATGTAATCTGATAACTGCCATGAATGTGGAGTAAATTACTTAATTCCCAAGTTGAAACAGAAAGTGGGTGTAAAATTTTGGATAGCAAAAAGAATAAAAATGTGAGTAACTTGCATAACCATCAAGAAGAACCTCAAATTTTATTTACAAATAGAAGAAGAAAAGAAATGATGGGACTTCCATTCCAAAACATCAAATCACACTAAAACTTTGCAAAATTTTTAATCATAATGAAATTACAAAAAATTATAGAATGCAAGTGCATATAGATATTGTGAGTTATTTTTTTATTGTTTATTTTAATTTCAGTTTGTCTTTCAATTCCTTACTCATTGTTATTCATTTGTTCTTTTATTTTTTAACATTTAAGCAAATCTTCCATTTTTAGTTTTAAATTTCTTTTAAATTTATTTTTTATTCTAATTTTATATTTATCTTTTAGAGAAACTTATTTGTAAGATTTTATTCAATTAATAATATAAAGTTTATATTTTTTTTACTACTTGCAAAATTTTTCTCAACACTTAAACTGTATTTGTTTATAAGAATGAGACATTGAGACATAGATACTAAGACACGACAGATAAGACATGGACAGAGATATTGTGTTTAGAAACATTGAATTATTGTATTTTGTGTTTATCCTGACAGAAAAAATACAAAAACACTAATAAATGATAACTTATTTTTTATTTTTTCTTTCTTTTTTATTTTTTTAAATAAAAAAATGAGAATAAATTTTATTTTCATAATTTATTTTAGTTTATTATCAAATAAAATATAAGAACATAAAATTTTATAGCTCTATCATCTATGTCTTGTAGAGTTAAATTTTTTTAGAAAAATTATATTTACTTTTCAAACTAAAATCGCAATACAAATTTAATCGAGACATCCTGTTAAAATTTAAAAAACTAAAATCCAAAAAACACAATGTAATATTTACAAATATTATTATCATCAAAGAGAAGAGGGGACACATCATCCGATGGAGAGTCATATGCCATACAAAAACAAATGCCTAGAATTATAAGTCAATGAAATATAAAAGAAAATGATTACTAAAAATATTTGTTAAGTCTACATTGTTTGACAAAAATTGCCGTGCAAATTTTTTTCCCGACCCCACATCATTATGGCAAAATTCTTTTCCCACAAAGTCATAAGAAACATTGTAAAAAAAGGACACACATAACATGTCAAAGCAAGCAGTAACCTGAAAAATCATCCCAAAATACGAAGTACTTTGTATACAAATTTCAAGAATTTACTTTCCCTGACCAATTAAAAAAGATCACAAAATGAAGGTATTAAAGGCATATACCAACACTACTCATTTGACCATATATATGTGTCGGATAAGGCGTTTAATCTTTTTGCATTCTTGGTACCTTAACAACAAAAAGATACATTGTAATCTCCATATATACTTGTTATCATACAAAAAAACGACCTACTATAAATATGTGTCCTTAACACCAAGCATTTCATCATCTAATCAACAATAATTGATACTAATTATTATAACAATGTATCCTTCCAATACCTTTAAAATCCTCTCATTGATGATACATGGGTTTGCAATTATGCAAACAACAATGGGTGGTGATCCAGATATTCTCACTGATTTCATAGCCCCAGAAGGGACCAATATTAATGGAAGCTTCTTCACATTCACAGGCATGAGAGTCCTTCTTACACAAGAAACTCCTCCCCCAACCTTCCATGTATTGAAGGCAAGCAGGGCAGAGTTTCCAGCTTTAGATGGACAGAGTGTTTCATATGCTGTCCTTGAATTCCCAACAGGAAGTGTGAACCCTCCTCACGTCCACCCTCGCGCCTCCGAGCTCCTCTTCGTTGTCCAGGGATCCCTTCAGGTGGGATTCGTGGACACAAACAACAAGCTTTTCACTCAGAGTCTCCAAACTGGAGACTTGTTCATATTCCCAAAGGGACTTGTGCACTTTCAATTCAATTCTGATTCAAAGAACTATGCTTTTGCTATATCTGCCTTTGGTAGTGCAAGTGCTGGCCTTGTGTCACTCCCTAACACACTATTTAATACCACCATTGATGACAATATCTTGGCTTTGTCATTCAAGACTGATGTTGCCACCATTCAAACTTTGAAGAAAGCATTTTCCCCCTAAATCTTGATGATCATGGATACAATTTTATCTCTTACTTGTGTGCTTTATTGGTTACTTGTTCTCTAAGTTATTGCTTTTTTCTTCTTTTCCTCATGTTGTGGTTCATTAATAAGTAGGATCTGAAATGTTTGATCCACCTAATTGTAATAATTAAAGTATAAACTTTTGCTACTCTCAATAATTCTAAGTTTAAGGTGAATGCTATGGTGTTCTTACTTATAAAAGTAAGTTAGACAATTTAGACACCACAATAAAAAACACCATAGAATTTATCTAATTCTAATGTTACAATATTTTTTATATTTTTTTTTATAAATATCAAATCAATTTTGTGTTCCTAACATTCAGGTTAATTAAAAGGTCTTTATTCTTGTCTTTATTGTATGTAATTAAACTCTTAAAAATGTTTATATTTACAGTTTTTTTTATTGCAACCCTATTTGAGTATATATATTAAGTTTCAAAAGTTAAGAGTAGAAATAATACTCATTTTTTCTTAAAAATAAATATCTTTTTTTTTACTTCTTAAATTTATTGAAAACATAATGCATCTAAATAAAGAGATTGTCCAAATACATTATTTAATGATAGAATAATATATCTTTTGGTTTAACGGAAAAAAAATGTTTATCATTTTTATAAGTTGAAGCAGGCTTAAAGAGCATTATTAGACCCACGGTATTTACTTGTTAATTTTAATATATTTTAGTCATGTGGTATTTCAATCAATATTAGATCTCCATACTCCACCAGACATTAATTACTTTCTATTTTTGTCATCTTCATATCCATGCATGTCTACTTCAACCATTTATATATAGCACTATGCTACCTGGGGAAGTGTAATGATGCATTTGAGTGGATGAAATCTCTCAAGTGTGAACAACACATAATTAATCTTGAATTGAAATTTATTGTGAAAATAATTTCTGTGGACTAAGTTTCATTCTATAAAAGCAATTATACACAGCAGTACTAAGCTAATGACTTTTCAGAAAATTACAGAATCATGAAGCATAGTATTTCTAAAAATGTCCGTTGAGAGCATTAGTAAGGTACAGCTGTTCCAAAAATATTAGCAGCTCAAGAGATATTTCATGCTTCATCCAATGAACTTCATAACAAATATATTTATTAGAAAAACTTTCAAGTAAATCAGTACACCAGTATTTTAGTAATTTTTAACGGTCAATCTTAATTATAAAAAATATATATAATTAAGATCAACGATTAAAATTTATTAAAACTAGTATATGTTCTCGTATCTTGTACGGGATAATAG
>NW_026264853.1:1328960-1365207 GCF_000817695.3 Arachis duranensis
TATAAATAGTTTTTTGTATTTTATGTTAAAAAATATTTTGTTAAACTTAACACATAATAATTATATTGTTAAATTTGATTTAGTATGAAAAATAAATAAATACACTCAAAAATTAGTGATAATTAATTATATTATATTAGTTAATTAATTAATAATTAAATTAAAACAATTTTTTAATTAAATACAACTTAAATTATTAGTGATTTTTTAAAAATTGTTTAAGATAAAAAATATATTATCTATGTATTAATATACTGTAATTATTTTGGTTAAAAAATTTATTTATACTATAAAAATTATAATAAGTAGATTTGACAATTAAGTAAAATAATTGTTTAAAAATATATATAAAAAATAATATTTAATCATGTTAAAAATAAAAAAAGTCCTTATAAATATTTTTTTGTTATTTTAAATATTATATTATGCGTATGAAATTATTTTATTATTATTTTAAATATTATAATAATGATTGTGTGTATATTTTTAGTTCTTATCAATATGTATTAGATAGTTCTAATTTTAAATTTTGAATATATCTAAACCAATTTAGATTGATCAAGTGATCGACTTAGTCGTCTGTTTAAATAAGTATTGAGGGTTTGAATTCTGTCTCGTATGAATAGCAACTCGTTGCCGGCCAATTGTAGATTCTTAAATGGAATTCAAATTCATGACGAATTAGTCCTTAACTTGTTGAATATCGTGGGAAACAAAAAACATATCTATACCTAAATTTTATTATATTTTTGTCTCCATTACTAAATTTTTCTGGGTCCGTCACTGTTCACAGCTTATGTCATCATCGCTGCACATCCCGTTACTGTCGTTGTTAAGCCCGTCGCCACCATTCTCATGCAAGTTTCTTTTCTCTAAGTAAATTTTGCTCTCTCTCTCATTGTGAGTCTGTTAAGTTCTTCTATTCAAACATTGATATTTAAATTATAAAAAAATTGATTTTCATATTTTATAAAATATCATACAGGCGGTAATTGTAAATATGACGCTACTTAAAATTAAATAAAGTAACATAGATAAAACAAATAAAAAAATAAAAAATAACTTAATCTTGTATAAAATTTACCTATAAAATTCTGTACCAAGAAATTCTCGTCTCAATCTCCTCTATCATATTTAGCCACAAAAATCACATTTTGGGCTTTCTAGAATAAATTCTCATTTATAGGCTAATTAGCCGTTAATTAACCGGGTTTTACAATTTTCCAATTTTTTATACTAATATTGGAAAGTTTATATAATATTATATAATAATATTATCATTATCAATAGTATAAAAAAATCACCGTGCTAATATAATATTATTAATATTATATAAATCATCTTTGTATTTATTTTTCTGTGCGTATATAATATTTAATTAACACATTAAGACATATATAATATTTTGTTAATACATATATAATATAAAGTGATTTACAAATTATTATTAATTCGTATATAATGTATAATTAAATTTAATGAATTTAATTAGAATAAACAATAAATTATTTATTTTATTTCAGACTTTATAAACGAATAAATTAATTAACTAATATAACAAATTACAATTAATGTAGTAAATTTAATTAAGTAATATATATTATAATAAATTATATTAATATTTAAATATCTTTTTTTTTTGGTTTCCCACGGTATCTCCCAGCCCGGCAGGCCAAGGACTAATCCGCCGCGGTACTGAGCTCCATTTAAGGGTTTGCCGCTGGCCAATGGGTTGCTGCATGCACAAGGCGGGATTCGAACCCCCGACACTTGCTTAAGCGGACTAGTGAGCTAACCACTAGACCAACCCAACTTGGTTATTAATATTTAAATATCTAATCAAATCAATTAGCTAATATAATTAAGTCATGGTAATAAATTGTATTGAATGAGTTAAAATAATTAAATCGGGAAACGCTCTCCAGAGCATGCTACGTCAGCTCCATCATTAAGTGTTGACATCCGATTTTTATATAATATAATAGATAATAGATAATAGATATTTGATGTACTTAAAAGTGAATTATATGGTAAAACTGTAACTTTACAATTTTTTTTTATAGGATGAAAGAGAGATTGAGAAAGCCACATTTTGAACACCAATAAAATAATAAAAAATAATTATAAAAAAATTTATACTCTCTCTATACAACTTTAATCTGTATAGTAGAGTGTCCCTTTATTAAATCTTGGAATAGAGTAACAAAAGAAAAACACTAAAACAGTGTAAATTCTTTTCCCACATGGGCTTAGGATCCTGGATCGCCAAAAGGACATTTCATGACAAGCAGAAGTTGCAAAAACAGCCCAAAATACTATGAAGCTTGAATATAATAATATTAAGTACTTTACTTTTCCTGAGAAATTAAGAGGATCATAAAATTGAAAAGCACTTTCATAGTTGTTATCATACAAATGGCCTGCAATTACACAGATAAATGTGTCCCTAACACCAATCATTTCATATCATCATCTTGATTATAATTATAACAATGTCTGATTCAATTAACTCTAAAGTTCTCTCATTATTGATGATAATTACATTTGCTATTGTGCAAACAACAATGGCTGGTGATCCAGATATCCTCACTAACTTCATATCCCAAATGAGGTCCCCATTAAAGTGTTCAATAAAACATTCTTTAAGAATTGATTTGGGTATTACTTCTGGCCCAAGATGTATAATATTTTCGAATATAATAGCTGTAATGTTACAAGAATAATGTTCTATCCTTCATGTTTAATTTTTTATCATAAAATTTAGAGTCTCTTATCCATTTCATAACTGAAATCAATATAATTTAATCAAATGTCGGAAGACAATAACAAAACAGAACAGATCAGATTATTTTCCCAGCAGACCAATGCTTGATGGCATATTCTAAAAGGACATATAAAAACAAGTAGTAAGTTATATGAAACATTCACAAATCCTATCGATTTTGAATATCCTATTCCATTTATGTGCTATTCAATCAACCATTCAGTTTTGATGAAGCAGTCACAACAAAAACAGCCGCATAGTCAATACAATTTACTTTGTATTCTCCCTAGTTGTTATCACACATAAAACCACACTTCATGCAATCACCTCTTCTTAATTAGCCTCTAGCAACAATTAAGTTTCATTGAAGCTATAATCATATAACAATGTCTTCTTCTACTATTGTTAAAATTCTCTCACTCGTGATATCTGCATCTGTCATTGTACAAACTACAATGGCAGGTGATCCAGATATCCCGAGTGATTTCATAGCTCCAGACGGATTCCCTATTGATGGGAAATATTTCACCTACACTGGTATGCGCGCGTTCGTGCAACAATCTGCTCCGCCCTCATATTTCACGTATCTGAGGGCGAGCAAGGAAGAATTTGCGGCTCTTGATGGACTGAGTGTGGCAACTATTATCCTTGGATTCCGTCCGGGAGACGTTAGTCCACCGCACATCCACCCTCGCGCGTCGGAGCTACTCTTCGTTGTTGAGGGAAGCCTTGTAGTTGGATTTGTGGACACAAACAATAAGCTCTTCACTCAGAAGCTTCAAACTGGGGATATGTTTGTATTCCCAAAAGGACTAATCCACTTCCAACTCAATGAAGACCCTAAGAACCATGCTATTTCTGTATCTTCATTGGGTAGTGCCAGTCCTGGCCTTATATTAGTTCCTAACAACTTGTTCAACACCTCAGCTACCATTGATGACAGAGTTTTGTCTTTGTCCTTTAAGACAAACGTTTTCACTATTCAAGTCTTGAAGAAAGCTTTGTCAACGCCATACAATTGAGAGAAACTTTATGACATCCTTTATAATCTTTTATGCTTTTGTGTTACGTGTGCTTCAAGTTATCTCCTATTATTTTTTCTTTTCTTTCTCCTAATGTTATGGTTTATTGTACTTTGGATATTCGAATTATATAGTAATAAAAAAAAAATCTTGTCTTTCATGGTGAGCATTAATTTTAAATTTTATACTGGAATTGAATTAGGTTAAATTCTTTATAATATGTTTTTTTTAGTAAATAATCAATTTATTACAATCTCATTTCACTGTCTATTCACAACAGTTTTATTAGAAAATTAACGCACACTTTTTCTAACTAACAATCTACTAAAAAAATAATAAAATAGAGAAATACAAAAGAAGATAGAAAAAACAATAAATGATAATGATGAAAACAAGCATTAATTAGTTTCGTGCTATGATACACACGGATACGGGACACAATTTTAAAATCTTATAAGACAACGGAAATACACATAATTCAATTATTATTGAATAATAATGTAGTATTTTGATTTTATGATAATTTAATAGATTTACCTAATTTTTACCTAATTAAATAGTTCAATTTTATGATGCACGGACACTGACAGGGATACATGACACGACATAACACATGATACACGGATACACGGATTTTAAAATCTTATAGAGACGAGAACACGACATATATATAAAATATAAAGTAGTTTTTAAATAAATTTTTGATGATATTTTCATATTTTATTGGTATTAAAATATAAAATAATTTTTTAATTATTTTTAATGTCTTCTTTTAACTATATAAAAGTATTTAAAATATTTTTTGTTTTAATAAATAATGATATATATTATTTCTAAACTCATTTTAAGAATATATATTAAGAATAAGACTGGACACGCTAACATGTGATAAGATTTAGGTGTGTCGAAATGTATCCGAAAATTTTTTTATTTTTTATTAAGATACGGTTAAACACAACAGACATGCATATCAGACAAATATCAATAAATGTCGTGTTCAAAATGTGTCCGATATGCGAACGGGACGACTCAACAAAATGTGGGTGCTTTATAGGTTTCGTGATGAGGATTGCATGCTATGACTACGTAACCTAAGTATTCCTACTTTCTCATTTCTTTTTATACATATCTTTTTCGTATACTTTTTTTTCGCATTATTTACTTTTGTTATAACATTGATTGATAACAAATTTATTTTTTATACCACATAAAAATATAAAAAAATATATATACAAAATAATACAAACATCATTTTTCTTTTTTTATTCTGACTTGAAAATGGAATTACAGTAGATATGGTAAAATCTAAATGTAATTACTAATTACTCAAATGTGTTTAGGACATTTATTTCTAGCACTTGCATACTGTTTCAATGAGCTTGTTAAAAAAAATTCCTTTTGAGTAATATTTTTTTTAAAGATTTTTTAAAAATATAAAATTTAAAAATATTTTTTTGTCCATTAATTATATTTCAATCATTTCATAAAATAATTTTAGTTAAAGTTTGGAATAATATAGTGAGAACAACAAAGAACAGAGCAAATGATATTCCCTCTTATAGTGGTAAGGTCCTGCAGACCAATTCTTGTTAACATTCTAAAATTACATGTAAGAACAAGCATTAAGTTTTGTAAAACATTTCCTAATTGTATCGATTTTGAGTTAAACTTCACATCGAAGCAATAATGGAGCTGTTAAATTGCATGCATAATCCAAATTCAACAATTTTATAATAAGGAAACAATCCTACACATGCCACAACAAAAACAGCCGCATTATTGTGAATGGAATTTTACTTCGTAATCTTCAATTCTTCATAGTCGTTGTTATCATACAGAAAAACTATGGATACAAACAAAATTACAAAACCACTATAAATAAGTGTTGATCACACCAAGCACTTCATCATCCAGTTATATATATAACAATGTTGTTCACTAGCTTCAAAATTGTTTCATTGATGGTTTGTGTATTTGCCATGGTGCAAACATCAATATGTGGTGATCCAGATATCCTTGGTGACTTCATAGCCCCGGCCGGTGTCCCTATTAACGGGAGCTTCTTCACCTTCACCGGCATGCGCGAATGGGTTGGACAAACCGGTTCGCCCTCATATTTTCAGTATTTGAGGGCAAGCAAGGATGAATTCCCAGCCTTGGATGGGCTGAGTGTGTCCACCATTCTCCTTGGATTCCGTCCGGGGGACGTTAGCCCCCCGCACGTGCACCCTCGCGCGTCGGAGCTGCTCCTTGTTGTTCAAGGGAGTCTTCTAGTTGGATTTGTAGACACAAATAACAAACTTTACACTAGTAGACTTCAAACTGGGGACATGTTTGTGTTCCCAAAAGGACTTATCCACTTTCAACTAAATGAAGATACCGAAAACCCTGCTTTCTCTATTTCTTCTTTGGGTAGTGCTAGTCCTGGCCTTATATTAGTTCCCAATAACTTATTTAACACCTCTGCTACCATTGATGACAGAGTTATGGCTTTGTCCTTTAAGACTAATGTTTCCACCATCCATTTATTAGAGAAAGCTCTATCAACCCCTTACAACTAAATGATGGATGGAATTTTGTAGCCTCCTCTGCCTCTTGTTACTTGTGCTTCAAGTTACCTTTCACTTCTAATGCTTTTTTTCTTTTCTTTGATTCTCCTTGTGTTATAGTTCAATAAGAAGAGTGTTGTTCTTTAAAAGGGTTGAAAGATTGTTTGATCAACCTATTTGGAATGACCTGCTGAAATAAAATGCAAGAATTCATATATTTTAATTCATATTCATTATATATGATTTGAAAGGTAGGTAGATAGATAAAAAACATGTTATGTGATATCATCTTTTGGCATTAGGTAGATTAAAAAACATATATATTATGTAATATCATCTTTTAGCTTTTAAGTTTCAATCCAATGAAAAAAGAAAATTAAAATAAAAAGAGTTAATATTTAAAGTGGTCCCTAAATTTGTAATCGAACCTCAAGGTTGTCCCTAAACTTATATTGGCCCCAATATTGTCCCTGAATTTAACAAAAGTGACTCACGATAGTCCCTAAAGTATTTTTCGGTAACGGAAAGATGACTTGGATTGACGGAAGCCACACCGGACTTCCAAAACGATGTTGTTTTTTATTTGTTGCCCAAATAGCATAGAAACACCGATTTGTTAATGTTTCTCCCAAATCGGTTGCTCCATCCACTCTCTCTCTCTTTTTCTATCTCCTTCCTCCTCCTTTACTCACCTCTCTTCTCTCGCTCTCCCTGTAAGTGCCGTAAACCCTAAGCCCTTTTCTTCTTTTCCCATCTTTTAATTTCCCTAAATTTTACAGCTTTATTCATGTATCGCCTAAGCTCTCTAGTTCACTTGGAACCTTGCCATTGTTTCTGACCTTATAGCGCTTCTTGATCAATTGGGTCGTTCTGAGGAAGCTGAAGTTCTGGTCTTTGAGGCCACTTCCAAACTCCAATCTTGAAATAGAAAGCTTGCTCTTTTCTACTGTAAGTTGCTTGAGTCACACTCCAAGTGAGGTTTACAGAAAGGTTTTGCCATTTTGATATTGCTTATTGTTACCTGAACCAGCTTCTTCGTAGTTCTCCCTCTGTTTACATAAAATGCAGGATTTTTGATATATGGTTAGTGATTTGTGTGCAATGGATAGGCCTCGTGAAGCCGAGAATTTGAGAGACAATGGTAGAGGGATTGACCCTTCAGCTTTTGAGTTGAAGTCCATTATGTATGGTTATGGGAGGTTGGAGTTGTTCCATGATTTGCAGAGAGTTGTGAATCAAATGAAGAGAGGTGGCTTTGAGATTGCACTACAAGAAAATAGAGCATTTGTAACAAAAAATTTGTATCAAATTTAAAATTGTTACAAATTATGTTTTTTTGTAACAATATTTAGTTATTGTTACAAAATAAGAATATTTTGTAACAACAAAAAAATTTGTTACAAAACATTTCAATATTTTGTAACGACGTGATTTTTTTGTTACAAATTATGTTGGTTTTTATATCGAATTGTTGTTTTGTTGCAAAATGTTATAATATTTTGTAACAAAAGATTATATTGTTACAAAAATTCAAAATATTTTGTAACAAAATATATATTTGTTTCAAAAACTCTAAATATTTTGTAACAAAAAATTAATTTGTCACAAAATACAATATTTTTGTTACAAGTTATTTATTTGTCACAAAATTCAAAAATTTTTTGTAACTAATAAAAATTTTATTTTAACATATTAAATATAAGAATTCAAATTTTTAAAAATTAACATAATGAATAATTTATAATTTATTATATTTATTTAAGATTTTATATTCTCATATGATTTGAAAATAAAATTTAGTAATAGAAGTATTATATAATTTAATTTAGGTAATTTCTATTATGAATAAATTATGGTTTATTTTATTAGTTGAGCTCTTAGAGATTAATTTATTAAGAATGATTAAATTGATTTTCATAAATACTTTTATTAAGTTAACTAATGTTTATATACAATTTTTATCACAATTAATTGTTTTATACAAAAAGAAGTTACAGTTTTGGTAATAGAAAGATAATGAAAAATTATATCACATAATCTGAATAATTGATATTCTTGGATTTAAACCATATTTTATAAAATATGATTAGTATGTTTACTTTATAATTTAAATTAAAAATAATTATTTGAATACATTGATTTATTGATAAATAAAATTTTATACTTTTTAAAAATAATCTTTACAATATCATATTTAAATTTTAAATTATTATTTTATTTTAAATATTTTATAAAATTATTATGAAAATTTCTAATTCTAACCCTAATACACAAAATCTCTAATTTGTGTCCTAAATTCATTAACACACGCACACTCAAAGACAAAGAGGGAGAAGGGAGAAATCAGAAGAATGGAGAAGAGGAAGGAAAAGAGGGCAAAGAGCGCGAGGGAAACGAGGGAGGAAGGGGGCCGCCTTCGTCGCGGCCAAGCCGCCGTGGTTGAGGTCGCCACCGTCTCTGTTGAGTTCCACCATAAAGAAGGCAACGGTGCGCGAGAGAAAGAGAGACAGAGGAAGGAGACGCGACGAAGAGATGAGGAGAAGGCCATTTCGTTTGCCACTGAAGTCTCCAATGCCGCCGCTGCCACCGGAGACCTCGTCCCAGCCGCGAAGAAGAGGAGGAGGGGTGTTCTTTGCGCCTTCGCCGCTGCCCCGCATTGTCGCTGTTGAGAAGTAGAATGAGACAGAGAGACACGCGAAGAAGAATGACGGAGGCCACCACCGCTGCTACGGTCGTTGCTGGGCTCGCCGGAAGCTGCCGTGACCACCACTGAGCTTCGCGCTGTCTATGGAGTCACTGATGGAGGTGTCTTTGCTGCCTCTTCAGTTTAGGTCCTTCGCTTCTTTAACATTCTTTACCATTTTTTTCATACTAAATTACTCCTATGCATTGAATAGTTCAAGTGAATTTTCAAATTGACCACGAACTCGAAATTCTTTTAAAAGAAGAGCCTCTTTCGCATGCTCTCACAAGATTGAAGATTTCTTTTTACCTATGTGCCTAATTTGATTTATTTTATTCATGCCTAACTTACCTTAAGTCACATAGGGCATGAATTTTTCAAGTCTTGTCTCAACCTTATGACTTTTATGCTTCATTGGAATTTGATGTTTGAATTTTCTTGGGCTTACATGTTTCTTTATGTTTCTAACTTAGTCAATACCAAATTGTTTTAATTTATGTCACTTACTTGTGATTGATATTTACTTGATTATGTGCTCTACACATACATGTGTATCACTTGTTTTGGCATTTTGAATTATTGAGAAGTGCATACAAACTTGCTTGTTTTGAAAATTTAGAAACTTTTTGAACTTAAGGAACTTTTGACTATACACCTAACTTTTTGTTTTGGTTTTTCTTATTTACAGGAATGCTGAAATGGTGACCACATGCTACCTTGAGGGCTCAAGAATATTTTGATTCATAGAGACACTAATCTATGTTAAAACTTTTAACTTTTGGTTCAATGTACTCACTAATGTTATTTTGTTTTAAAACAATTTTAGCTAAATGAGGCATGTTTGAATTACGTATGTTTACATATTATATAAATGTAGACTTGTTTAGTAAAATAGTTAAATATTAGTTAATTAAAAAAATAATTTAGTAAATTATGCATGCAATTTGTATTAAAAAAATAAATTATGCATGTAATTTGTATTTAAAAAAATTGTTACAAAATAATTATTTTACTTTTGTAACTAAAGAAAAAAATGTTACAAAATCAAGTTACATTTTGTAATAAAATTTTATGATAGAAAAAATAGATTGTCACCAAAAATACCTTGAAGATCAAAATTTGTTACCACTTTTGTATCAACTTCTGGTTTTTTGTATCAGAAAATTTATTACAAAATATCACTTTGAATTGTAACAGTTCCGTTTTTTGTTACAAAATTTTTTTGTAATGGGACATACTGCAACGGCCCCTTTTTTTGTTACAAAATTTCGATTTTTTGTAAAATTTTTTTGTTACAAATATTATTTTTTCTTGTAGTGTTGATACTGTTTGCGCCAATATGGTTCTTTCAATTTTTGGCACTCATGGTGAGCACATGAAAATGATTTTCTGGCTTAAGAAGACGAGAAGCTCAAGCATCTCATTCTCAATCAGAACCTACAATTCTGTATCAAACTCTTGCCCGAAAATCACGAAAATGATGGCGAAACTAAATGAGTTGCCACTGTCGATGGAGAAGTTCAATGTTAGATTGGAAGGAGGGGAGCCTATGATAGGTAAGGAATTACTGGATTCTTGTGTGATTCATCGGAGGCTAAATTAGATTTGCATGGATGTCATTTGAGTTCATCCTATTTGATTATACTGCTTTGGTTGGAGGAGATGCGGTGGAGAAGAAGATGGAGAGCAGAGAAGAAGAAAGAAGGTGACTTCTAATGGTGGAACACAACTATCTGGAACTCAAATTAGAACTCAAATTGGACATTAGGGTTATAAACCACTTTAGGGACTAAATTGAGTTAAATAGCGATAACAGTCACGTCATATAGTTGTTACCTATCCACCGTGGCATCTCTCCGTCCGTCATCATGCCGTTAAAGAATATTTTTCGAAAAATGTTTAAGGGACGACTGTAAGTCACTTTTGTTAAATTCAGAGACAACATTGGGGTCAATATAAGTTTAGAGATGACTTTAAGACTCGATTGCCAATATAAGTTCATGAACCACTTTAAATATTAACTCTACAAAAATGTATAAACGTGTTACGACATGTGACATTTATTTATTGAATGGAAAAACTCAACATGTGTTTGAATTCGTTGCATGAGCTTCCTTAAACAAGATTATAGTTTTTTCCAATATTATTTATTTTAAGAAGTAAAGAAAATTAGGTTGAGATGTGTAAATGAAAAATTATTGCGCTCTAAAGACTTTTTTTTCTTTTTTGGAATTATAAAAAGAATGTGTTAAATGAAAATTGCAACTTTTCAAACAATAAAAATGGTGATTTTACTTTGATTATTAATCTTTTTCCTCAAATATGCTAAAAAAATTATAAGATAAATCTATTTTAACAAATTAATTTGTGCCCAAATGAAATTCTGTTTATGCTACATCTACAGTACATAATTAGTTCCAAACCCGAATAAAAGAGGAGAGTTGTCAGACTTTTGACGGTCAACATAAAAACTTATTAGTCAAATCTTTATGACATGGATTAAAGATGTTATTGCACTAAAGCTAGGTTGTTGCCTGAAAGCAACACACTGTATGGCTCGCGTACAGTGTCAAATGAGCAAGAGCTGTTGTATCAGTGCCCGGGTGTAGTGTTAAATGAGCACGAATTCCCGCGTTTTCGTGAATGGACGAGGGTAAATAAGCTAGTTTAAAAAGAAAAAGGTAAAGGTAAAGGTCAGAGCGACAGAATGTTGAGATTTGGGATATGCCCTAACGGAAAAATTCATGGGGGTGGTAGATACCATGAGAAGGAGAAAAATTAACATCATGTGCCTACAAAAAATAAAATGGGTCGACGCGAAGGCTAGCAGTTGGATACCTTCAGATTCAAATTTTGGTATACAAGAAAGGTGAATAATAGGAATGGGGTAGGTATTTTCGTGGATAAGCAGTGGAAGAAGGACGTAGTGGATGTCAAGAGGGTGGGTGATCGAATCATCTCTATCAAACTTATGGTGGAAAGAGATACTTTTCATGTGATTAGCACCTATGCAGCGCAAGTGGTTTGGACGAGCAACACAAGATAAGGTTTTGGGAGGATCTAGAGAGTTTAGTCCAAGACATACCTTCGGAAAATAAGATTTTCTTAGGAGGAGATTTAAATGGCCATGTTGGAAGAGAAGTGACTAGAAATGGAAGTATTCACGGAATCCATGGTTTCGGGATAGTCAATATTGAGGGTAAAATTATTTAAGACTTTTCCTCAACCTTTGACCTTCTCATCGCAAATATATGTTTTAAAAAGAGAGACGGACATCTTATAACCTATAAGAGTGGCATGACAAGCTCTCAAATGGACTTCTTCTTGTTGAGGAGAGTCGACCAAAAATTTTGCATTAATTGTAAAATTATTCTTGGAGAGAGTTTAACAACACAACATAGGATGCTCGTCATGGATTTTTGTGTTCAGCAAAAGTTGAGGAAAATACATCATACAAAAAACCCAATGATGGGGTGGTGGCGAATAAAAGGTGAGGAACAAAGAAGCTTCCTAAGACGGGTAGGAGAAGAGGCAAAGTGGAAAGGGAATGAAAGTACGGAGGAGATGTAAAGGGAGATGGCAGAAGTTATTAGAAGAACAGCAAAAAAAGTTTTGGTGAATCTAGAGGGATAGGACTAAGAGACAAGAAGTCCTAGTGGTGGAATACGAGTGTACAAAAAAAGATAAAGGCTAAAAGAAAGTGCTTTAAAGAGTGATTTTTGTGCCACAATGCAGTTAATTAGAAAAAATATAAGGCAGCTAAGAAGGAGACAAAAGTGGTTGTAAGCGAAGCAAGAATAAGAGCATATGATGGTCTCTACCAGTCTTTAGGCACGAAGGAAGGAGAAAAATGTATATATAGAATTGCAAAAAGCCGTGAAAGAAGAACAAGATACTTGGATCAGGTTAACTGCATAAAGGATAAAGATGGAGAGGTTTTGGCTCAAGATGAGAAGATCAATGAAAGGTGGAAGACCTACTTCTACGAATTATTTAATGAAGGACAGAAGACTCTTTCGAGTCTTGGTCGGTTATGCATGAGGAAAGAAGATAAAAACTTCGACTACTATCCAAGGATTCGAGACTTCGAAGTAAAAAAAAAGGCTCTAAAGCAGATGAAAAATGGCAGGGCAATAGGACCCGATAATATTTCAATCGAAGTTTGGAAGGGCCTTGGAGAGAAAGGCATCAGTTGGTCAATCAAGTTTTTTAATGAGATTTTAAGGTCAAAGAAAATGTCAGATGAGTGGAAAAAGAGCACATTTGTATCTATCTATAAGAATAAGGAAAATATACAGAATTTCGAAAACTATAGAAGGATTAAGCTCATGAACCATACCATGAAGTTTGGAAAATAGTGATAGAATGAATGCTGAGCAAGAGACACAAGTAACAGAGAACCAATTTGATTTTATGCTAGACAGATCTACTATTGAAGCTATATACCTATTAAGAAGGATGATGGAGATGTATCGTAGTAATAAAAGGGATCTATGTATGGTGTTTATTGATTTAGAAAAAAGCGTATGATAGGGTGCCAAGGGAGGTCTTATGGAAGGTTTTGAAAAGGAAGAGAGTAAAGATTGCATATATTTGTGCAATTGAAGACATGTATGATGGAGTTACAACTAGTGTGAAGACTCAAGGTGGTGTGATGGAGAAATTTCCTATTGGTATAAGATTACACCAGGGATCATCCTTAAGTTTATACCTTTTTATATTAGTCTTGGAAGTACTCATAGAACATATCCAAGAGTCTGTGATATGGTGCATGCTTTTTGCCGATGATATCGTCCTTATGGAAGAGTCAAGAGAAGACCTAAATAAGAAGTTGGATTTATAGAGAAAAGCTCTAGAAGTGTATAGCCTGTGCATAAGCCATAGAAATACGGAATATATGGAATGTAAGTTCGGCTAGCAAAGGAAAAACCCTAATGTAAAGCTGAAGATTGGAGAAAACATCCTACAAAAAGTTAAAAGTTTTAAGTATCTTGGGTGCATCATACAGGATAATGGAGAGATTGAATAAGATGTAAATTATAGGATCTAAGCGGGCTGGTCAAAATGATAGAGTGCGTCTGGTTTTATATGTGACAAAAAAGTGCATTTAAAACTTAAAGATAAATTCTATCGCACTGCTATCAGACCGGCTATGCTTTATGGTACAGAGTGTTGGGCGGCCAAAGGAGAGCACGAACATAAGTTAAGTGTGGCAGAGATGAAGATGTTGAGATGGATGAGTGGTCATACGCGATTGGATAGAATAAGGAATGAAGATATAAGAGAGAGAGAGAGAGTTGGAGTAGACCTATTATAGAAAAGATGGTAGAATCGCGTCTCAGGTGGTTTAGACATGTGAGAAGAAGACCGACAGAGCACCCAGTCAGGAGGGTGGATAAAATGGAAGATAGACAAAGGGTGAAAGACAGAGAAAGACTTAGAAAAATTATTTATGAGGTGGTCAAACGAAATCTACATATAAACTGTCTCTCTGACCCCATCTAGTGGGACAAGATTTTGTTTTTTTTTTTTGGTAATTTGTGCCCAAATGAACATTGAAAAAAGGTTCTAATGTGATAATGCCACATAACAAGCAACCAAAATTATTTATCAAGTGACTAACTAATAAACTAACCCAAAAAACTAGTTATGAAGGTTAGTAAAGAATTCGACGATCCCATAACTTTTGGACTATTAAATGTTCTTAGTAATAAAATATATTTTTTAAGTTTTTTAATAATTACTAAATAGTCCTTATTTAATTTTAATTACAAATTAATCTTTTATATATATTATAAAATCTATCCTTTATTTTATAAATTATTATTTTATTATTCATCTATCATGTTTATTAACACTTAGAAATAAAAATAACAACAAAATATATATTCCATTAATTGTGACCTCCAAAAATATTTTGACAATGCGAATCAATGAGTTTTTTATCCTTTGATCCGTTATATGACAATATGTGTTTTTTCAAAATTCAATCGATTGGAAGTGTAACCATAGAACCGGACCAAACCGGCCGGCTCGACTGAAAAATTAACGAATTAAACTTTTAACCAATCCGGTCCAATCTTCGAACCACTTAAGGATAAGAATCGGTCAAAGCTGATAAAACCGGTCAAAATCGGTGAAATCCACCCAAAATTGGTAAAAACCGATACAACCGAACCGTTCGAGAGAAAATTCTAAAATTGATGAAGTTGTGATTTGAATCTGGGTCTTCTTTATGCCTACATGCTCTCCTTGCCACTAAATTATATTGTTCCTTATTATTTCAAATGCTAATTATTAATTATATAGTAAAAAGTAAAAACGTACAATAATTTTTTTAGACATTATATATTATAGAAAAATACTAAAATTTTATATACTTATTTAATATAACCCGATATTAGTGAAGATATATTTATTTTAAATTTTAATTTTAGATTTTTAACTATTTTATATTTTTTATTTACATAAGATTGGTTCAACCAGTAACTCATCGGTTGAACTAATGAACTAATAAACCAGTAATCTGACCAGTTCAATTATCGGTTCAATTTTGACAATTATAAATGTAACACAATCGATTGAAACATTTGATAATTCTTAATTAATTAATATATTTGGTCTTTTGTTGTGTTTCAGTACCATCCAGATGTATGCAGAGGGAGCGAATGCGGGGTGCAGTTTCACCAAATCAACCAGGCTTATGATGTGAGTTTTCTTGCTGAGCTTATTGCTTTTGTAATGCATGAATTTAATATTGATAATGCTTATGACGGTGATGCTAAGTCAAAATATGACCTCTTTGGTATGATTGATTTGAATAAAAATGCTGAGATTGGAATTGCTAATTGCCATAACTTTCGTGGGTCACATAGGTTGTAGCAGAATTTCGGATCTAATTGGGGTTTCCATGTGACTTATGTGGAATGCAGGTTGTAATGTCCAATTTGAGAGGAGAATCCAATGAAATAGAAATGGAAATGTACGAAGCATGCGATGATGATGCAGGCATCGACGAAGCAATGAGGGGAATGAATGATCCAGATTGGGACCTGTGGGAAGAGTGGATGGGATGGGAAGGAGCAGGAATTCGTGATTATTCATCTCACATTAATCCTTACATTTGAAATTGCTTTGTAATTTCTCTCTTTTTTTTTGAAAGTTTAATTTCAATTATGTATTTAGTTAAATGCTAAGGCCCTTCTTCCGCCTTCAAAAGTGGTTGGGGTTTGTGTAGATAGAGAGTGTAGAGCTCAAGTAGATTAAAGGTAGTCTTGACCTCTGCATAATTTAAGGCTATGTTAACAAAATCAATCAAACTTGAAAAAGAATAAAATCTTAAAAAGCTTCAACACCCAATTGCAGTTTGATCATACTGCGTGTGATTTATATTATTATCTTTTTGTAAATAAATTCAAAAACATCAAAAAATAATAAAAAATTAACCTATAAATGACTCATAATATTATGATCTTCCTCATTCATTTGTAGAGCAAACAAAAAGTAGACGTCATATATTTTTCTCCTCATTGGATAGCTTGTCGTAGGTGCTTTCTATATTTCCTCGCTAAGGAGTTCCCTCAATTGTGACAAAGGAGGATTCTAATTTTTTTAATCTTGGTGATTGTGTTTGATACAGAGCATTTTGAAGAAAGAATGGAGTTTACATCACCCTTTGGTCTATCAAATTGCATGAGATATTTTTCATCACCACAAAATAATTCATGTTACTATCTTGATTGTGATTGGGAATATCAAGAACAAAGAATGATAGAATGCTTTCCAAGGCCACAAAATGATACATATCTTGACTTGTTATGAGATAAAAAGCAAAAATATCTCCTAAAGCTATCTTAAAAGGCAAAAAGTTACACACAGCAAAAAGGGACTAAGATTCAACCCCCTTCTCTTAGCCACCGATTACCATCAACATTAAAAGAGTACTTGTTGGGAAGCAACCCAACCATTGTTTCCTTTGATTTTTAGTTGATTCTTAGTTTTCATTAATTTTCTATTTTAATTACTAAAATGATGCATATGTTTTGTTTCGAATTGAAAGCTTCTTGGCCTAAGCAGGGGATGATGGGTGAGCATCTTTTTCTTATTTTCTTGTTATTTTAGATATGAAATTAGTGAATTTTATTGAGATTCAAGTGTTTGAAACCTGTTTGGGTACTATTTTGAGTCGTTCTATTATTTTGATTATTTCAGGTGAAGTTTAAATCGGTTTAGCAGAATTCGTTTACAAGAAAAAAGAAGAATTTAGAATCTGCTAAGCTAGCGCTAAACACCGTATCTGGCGTTTAGCACCCAAGGGTTTTGGGACATGTGCAACCATTCTGCCAAGCTGGCACTAAACGCAGACTTGGCGTTTAGCGCCATGTGCCTCGAGATTCGTGCCAAGCCTATGTCTTGTGGGACGCTAAACGCCAAGCCTGGCGTTTAGCGCCAGAAAGTTATATACGAAGAGGAACTCACTGCCACCAGGGGCGCTAAATGCTAAACCCGGTGTTTAGTGCTAGAAAGACAGAATTGAAATGGAAGTTATTGCCATCTGGGGCGCTAAACGCCGAATCTGGCATTTAATGCCCGTAACGCAGATCAACTTCACTTAAAGGATGCATCTTTAGTTGGATTTGGCTTTTAATTTGTTGAATTTTATTTTGTTTTAGTTAATTTTATTTACAAACAAAATCAATTAGGTTTATAATTTATTATTTTATTTTATTTTCAAATCAAATTAGGTTAGATATAATAATCTCACATGTCGGTTAAAGTGCCAGAACCCGACACATTCAGTAGCTAACCCGGATATTGTCTCTCTGTCGTGCATCTCTATGAGGAATATAATAATCTCGACTTTATCAAAAGCCGGTCTAAGAGGGTAGTGCCCTTACACCTCTTGCTGGAGGTAGCGCTATCCAGGATACATGTCCCCCCACCTTTACAACCACAGAGAACCACAAAATAAGTAGGATTAATTACCATACTTGTTTTGGCATAATTCAGCTCAATGCGCAAGCGGGATTCACCACCGTCCTTCTTGCCACGTCCTTGCCAAGAGTAATCATCAGTGTAGTACGCAAGCGAGAATAACCCGGGCCCTTGCCAGCACAAGTATGCAAGCAGGAATAACTCTGGCCTTTGCTAGCACAAATATGATCAGACCACAACCAATCTTATCAGTATCCTTGACATTCCAACCCACAATCTTATTCAAACTTATCAATTCCATCCCTTAATTGTGCTCAAACTCATTTGCAAGCCTAAATACTAGTTAGCGAACCTTAAACAGGAGTTAAAAAGGTGAAAAAGTGAACTGGATAGGCAAAAACAGCTAAAATATCATTTTCTTAAGAAACATGACAATCGTGCATACGCACGAGTTCCCCTTTTGCACGTACGCGTAGAACGCGTACGAAAAATATTCAATTCTGTAATGCAAGTTATGTGTACACATGGGTCATGCTACGTATAACTTGGCTTTTGTGCGTACGCATGGTATGCACACGAAACTCTTTCAATTCTGTAACACCCCTCATGCGTACGCATGGGTCGTGCGTATGCAGGACCTCAATTTTCTGCAACTTCTGCATAATTTATTTTTTAACCATAAACTTCAAACGTGCATAACTTTTTCGTTAAAAATAATTTTCTGTCTGTTCTTCGAACGTCATAAACTAAACAAATTCAATTTTCATTTAAGATAAGTTTCACAAAATTTAAAGATCTAAAGACCAAGTTATAACCCATCAAAATTAGTTAAGAATTGATTTTTACCAAAATTTCATAATTATGCATTTCTACCAATTCCTCTTTTAAATTCAGATTTCAAACCATCTTAAACCATTACTGCTCAGGCTTAATACTCATTCACCATATCCTAATCATTCAACACTTAATTATACTACTTTTCAATCAATCACTCATTTTCAAAGATTTTTATCAATAATCAATATCAATGAAGGATAATAAAAGGATTATTTAGCGATTTAACAAAAATAATTAAAAGAATATATTTATTTTTTTATAACTATTAATGAAGATATTTTTTTATATATAGTAATATAATATTTTTAAAAAATAAACAAGAAATAAATGCTAATATGGATAAATAAAAATAATAAAAGCGTATAAATATATAAATAATTAAAAAGTTATTGAAAAATATAAGTTTGGATTAATGTAAAAAGTAATAATTATAAAAAAATTATTTTGACTTTTTCTATGATAACAGGAATAATTGAATAAATTTTTTAAACAATAAAAATTATTAAAATAATATTTTAAAACAAGATGAAAGACAAATTTTTAACAGATTACATGATTGTATAGGTTAAAAAAGAGAATGTTTCAAAATTTACTTTCAGATGATAAATTGATAATTTTAATTATATAAAATATCACAGACCAAATTTAAAAATATCAAAATCTTAAAGTATGTATAGTTGAATGTTAATTCTTATATAATATAATTATTAATTTTGACCTATATACTATAATTTATATTTTGTTAATTTTTTATTATGTTATATTTTAATTTATTTTATATTTAATTTCGTTCCTCTTATAAAATTTCTGGACGTATAAATTAGTAGTAATGGTAGCAAAGCAAACACCCAAAATTAAACTTTCATAAGAGTAAAAGATTATTTTTTTTTTCCATAAAACACTTCCACATGTATTCACTACTTGTTAGCAAAACTCTTTCACAGAACCAACTCACACATTCAAAAATCGTGTTTCAAAATCTAAGGTCGACCTCCTCCTTTTTCATTATCGTTATCGTCATCATCTTCTCATTTCATCGCACATCATCAACCCAACCCAACCTATTGTAATTATTGCTAGAGATCAGAAGCCATGGCCATGGAGGTGGAGCTTGAACCCATGGCCGCTTCCATCGGTGTCACAGTTCCCGTGCTCCGTTTTCTCCTCTACTTCGCGGCCACCGTTCCTCTCAGCTTCCTGTGGCGCATCGTCCCCGGCCGCCTCCCTAAGCATCTATACTCCGCCGGCATCGGCGTCTTCCTCTCTTACATTTCCTTCGGTTTGTCTTCTAACATGCACTTCTTGGTCCTGATCATGATTGGTTACTCTTCCATGCTCCTCCATCGCCCCCGATGTGGCATCCTCACCTTCTTCCTCGGATTCGGTTATCTCATTGGCTGGTACGCTACCTATGTATCCAAAAATGTTTCTGCATCCATTCTATTATTATACGCACTTCCATAGTTATTAACGTACCAAAATTTCCACGTGACATATATTTCAGAACAGAAGGAGTGTACGACAAAGGTTGCGTTCATGCATTTCATTCCAATTTTTGGCTTTTAAAGTGAGAGGCAAAAAGGAAAAAAAAAAGATTTGGCTGTTTGTTTGTTTGTTTGTTTGTGTAGCCATGTGTATTACATGAGTGGAGATGTATGGAAGGATGGTGGCATCGATGACACTGGTGAGGACTCGTTCATCGTTCATTTCTTCTTTTCTTTTCTTTTTTTAATTTTGTTAGTTTACGATTTTCTTACTGTGATTGAAGGCCATGTATAACTGAATGTATTTAATTTGTTTGTACAGTAAAAATATTTTACAAATATATCCAGTGAAGTATGATAGACTACATTATTACAAATAGAAAAATGTTTGATGATTAACATTTTTTTCTTGTATTTGCCTTGCATTTGAGTAATCATAACTAACTTTCTATTTTTTTTATAATGCTTACTGCGAACTTATTTGCTTGTTTCATTTACAAGGAAATCAAATAGTTTAATTAAATAAAATTAATTTTCGTAGGATTAATTTATATTATACTACTTAAGTAACAACTACCAATTAGTTTTCAACAATGACCAATACAGTAGCTGATGTACTATATGGTAGCTTTGCAGGTGTACCATGTTTCTGATATTGAAGGTGGTAACTCCGTTGTTTTGCTTACCTATATATACATATGGTTATGGTATTTATGTTGGTTGGTTGATTAGTTTATTGACTATTGTGTGGTACTACTAAGTAGGGGCCTTAATGGTGTTGACCCTGAAGATAATCTCTTGTTAGTTTAATTACAATGATGGATTGTTGAAAGAGGAAGAAGGTTTACGCGAAGCCCAACGGAAATACAGGTTGACGAAGTTACCTTCTCTGGTTGAGTACATTGGTTACTGCCTCTGCTGTAGGAGTCACTTTGCTGGTCCTGTCTTTGAAATGAAGGACAATCTTGATTGGACTGAAGAAAAGGGGGTAATTATGTTTGAATTCAAGTTATTGATTAACTAGAACTAACAAATTTAGTTACAATTTAGGACATTATCTTTAAATTATTTACACTTACATATACATAAGTATCAATTAACTACCTAAACTTGGGGAAAAGAAATGAAATTGTGGAAATTAGTTAACTTTCTTAAGTTAAAATTTGAATTTGAACTCTATAGAGTTAATTAAACAAATTACTTATGAGGATAGTAGTGGAAGGAAGAATAGTATAAGAAACAAAACCGATGGCCTTGATTACTAGTAATAGAAATTAGTAACAGATAGTGATGATTTTAGTCCTAATCTTTTTTCCATTATTGCGCAGATTTGGAGCAAAGAAGCGAAAAGACCATCACCATCACCATATGGAGCAACCATTCGGGCCCTTATCCAAGCTGGTTTCTACATGGCCTTGTATTTGTACCTAGTCCCTTATTTTCCTCTGTCCAGGTTTACAGAGCCTATATACCAAGAATGGGCATTCTGGAAAAAGTTTGGTTACCAATATATGTCCGGCTTCACGGCACGTTGGAAGTATTATTTCATTTGGTCGGTTTCAGAATCTTCTATTATCATCTCTGGTCTTGGTTTCAGTGGTTGGGTGAATTCGTCTCCACCAAAGCCAAGATGGGATCGAGCAAAGAATGTGGATATTTTAGGTGTTGAGTTTGCAAAGAGTTCTGTTGTGATTCCAACTGTGTGGAATATTCAAGTCAGCACATGGCTTCGTCGTTGTGAGTTTCTTATTATTGAGTTTTGCATTCTTTTTCTTCAAGTAGAACAAAGCCAATCTTTCAAAAGTTTGGCATGAAACTTGATTTAGGTAGGTCTTATGCTTAGATCGCATAGTTACAACTGGCAAATTCTGAACATCATTAATTTTTTTCTTCTCTTAGCCTGTAAGTCAAGTTAGATTCAGAATCTGAAATTGTGAAAATCTTATTATGCTATCGTTTGTGTTTTGCACTAGATGTTTATGAGCGGCTTGTTCAGAGTGGTAAGAAACCCGGATTCTTTCAGTTACTTGCTACACAGACCATCAGTGCTATTTGGCATGTGAGTAAAACTTACACTGCATCTTGATTGATTTTTTTTCCCAGTTACTTGCATTGCAAGTTAAGTCCTTGTATTACAAAAAAGTGTTACCCTTAAAATTTGAAGGAATTTTTTTAATTTCTTGACAGAACTGCTTTGTTGTGCTGGTAAGTTGTATTGTTGAATCTGCGCTTTATAACATTCTGGCTTTATTATTGCAGGGGGTGTATCCTGGATACATCATCTTCTTTGTTCAGTCGGCGTTAATGATTGCTAGTTCAAGAGGTAATACATTAGAATAAGCTAGTATGCTTTTCTCTTGTTTTTTAACATGTCATGCTGTGTTTCTTTTGAAACAGCCATTTACAGATGGCAGCAAGCGACGACCCCATCAATGGCAAACGCATTCGTGTTTTTGAATTTTGCTTATACACTTGTCGTTATAAATTACTCTAGCGTCGGTTTCTTGGTTAGTTTCTCCCTCCCTCTCCAACCCTTCAGTTTAGTCGCTTATACTTCACAGTTTTAACTCATTCAAATTTGGTGTTTTAATAGTGTTCTATTGTTTCTCTGAATTTTGAATAGGTGCTAAACCTGCACGAAACTCTTGCCGCATTCGGACGTGTGTATTATATTGGAACTATTCTTCCTATTTTAATGATTCTTCTTGGTAAAGTAATCAAATCCAGGAGGCCTGCAAGATCCAAAGCTCAAAAAGAGCAATGGGGTAGACATTGCAATTCAATCTTCATGAAGTTTTTGATATGGGATCAGAATAGTGTGAGAGTCTGAGAGAATGCATTTCAATCTTCCATGGGTTCCTACCCTGGTTGGCATTCAATGTTTTGTAACATCTACTTTTTATTCTTCACAATTTGGTATTTAATTGTATTTTTAAAAGTTGTTATTGAAGAAAATAATGATTCAAACATCTTGAATTTTTGTAATCTCTATGCTTTGTTAACTCCTGACTCCGTAGAAGTTAGAATTACTTCAAGGTGTTCTATTTTTCAAATCTCAGCTGCAGATAAAAACTTGAACTCTCGTATAACTTTTTGTAGTGCGAGGAACTTCGATCTATTGTAACATACCATAATTATGTCTACATCTATATGCATATGTAAACCTCACTTGAAAATTGTATTTAATGTAAAATGTAATGCATCATTACACAAGTAATAAGAATACACCTATTCTCATTGTTGTTCATTAAACAATTATAATTATACACTTAATTTCTATTCCGTTAATTTTCCAATTGAGTATACCACTGAGGCGAACAAAAACAACGCTGAAAGATGCCAAAGACAAAAGAATCTCTAAAAATAAAAGATTAATTAAGTTTAATTTGACAAAAACCATCAAACATCAACTGATTATGTTTCTAGTAGAAAACAACGAGTTACTTGATAGAAGAGTTTAGACTTTAGAGTTTAGATGACAAACTTAATCCGTTAAAAATTATGTGACGTTATTAATTAAAATAATATTTGACATGTTAAAAATTAAAAAATTAATCTATAGTATTTAATGTTGTAAATCACGTAAAAAAATAAAATTACACAAAAAGTGTAAAGAGATTGAAACTTAAATTAATTATAACTAAAAGTGATTAAAATATAATTTTTTATAAATTTTCAATGCATTAAATACATAAAAAACTTAAATAAATTTTATTATTATACAATTAAAATATATCCTTAATATAGTTAAATCCTTAACTTATTTATCATTTTCTAAAACTTGTAGGATAAAAAATATACGTGATTATATCCAACCGACCTCGTGTATAATAAACAAGGTTGCGAGAACTGGACGGTCAATGAACCGATAAGACAATTGGTTCACTGGTTTAATGATCCGATCAGAGTTTAACCGGAGTTCAACTGGTTTAATTAAATATTAAATAAAATTATTAAAAATTAATATATGTAATATTTGATCACTATCTAGTTGTTCTATCTTTGTTAAGAGTAGTTAGTTGAATGGCTTCTAATTAGTACTCTTTTGGTACTCTTACTTTGAATCATGAGAAGAACCTTATTTTGAATTATGAGAAAAATCTGGTGTCATCGGGTATTGAAATTATTATCCACCAGTTAGAAGAGTACCAATTAGAAGCCATCCAACTAACTACTCTTAACAATCTTCAAAAATAAAAATTTCTAGTTAGTAACAACTACAATTTAGTAATTTACAAACACAAATTTACACAAATTAAATACAACCAATAATCAAATATTGATTGTTGAACAGATTTACAGAAAATTTCTAATCGCATCAAGAAGCCAGCAATACATGCATCAAAAAGTTCAAAACAAAAAATTTCGTATTACATTAGGCATCAAAAGTTCAAAAAACAAACTCAAGAAATCATAATCCCTACAATTAAACAATTAAATCAACAACCAACAAAATTAATAAGTACCACCAAAAGATAAAAAAATTTGAAAAGATAAAAACATTAAAAAGATAAAAAAAATTGAGAACAGAACAGAGCAGAATTTTCAAATTCAACATACATCAAATTTATTCTCAAATTCAACATATAACAAATTTATTCAACATTTGATTAATTATATAAAAAACAAAATTAAAAAATTAAAAAACAGAAGAACAGAAGCCCATAACAAAAAATGAAAACAGCAAATAGAAGTCAGAAACCCAGAACTCTGAAGAGAAGAACTACCAGAAGCCAGAAAATAGCACGACCTAAACCCAGAAACCCAGAAACCCAGAAGCCAGATACCCAAAACCCGCGACGGTGAGTGACAGTGGGAGTGGGAGTGTTCTTCACGGCGTCGGTTATCCGTCGTATGCAGAAGCTCCAACCTCGAGCTTATGGTTGGGAGTGGCAGTGGCAGTGGAGTGTTCTTCGAAGATTTTGGGAGATTAGGGATTTAGGGTAAACTCAATTGGTAAAGTGGCTAGCTGCAAGTCACGGCGAGGAGCAGCGAAGCAGCGACAGAGAGACAAAAGAGCGAAGGGTTCAGCGATGACAAACGATGCGGGGCTCTGGGGCTGCGGTGGCTACGGGTTGGGTGACTGTGGGTGACTATGGTTCTTTCTCTTCTTTCAATCTCAAGCTTTCTTCAGTTTGACTGTTGAGAGAGGAGACACCGAGAGGGGTGAGAGTGGGAGTGGGTTGGGGGTCTTGGGGACGGGTAGCCATTTAGGTTTTTTTTTTAAATAAAGTATAAAACGGCGTCATTTTGATGGAGTATTCTAATAAAAAACCTGCTAAAAAATCGGACGGTTCTACGGGTTTATCAGTTAACCGTCGGTTCGACCAATTTTTTATCGGTTTTTTGTCAAATGATTTCTGACTTTATCTGGATCGACTAGGTGATTGGTTTCCGATTAATCCGGTTGAACCAGCCGGTCTGGTTCGATTTTTAGAACCATGATAATAAAGATGCAATGATCAAGATGGTGAGTCTTGAACACTTCATTTAATTATATATATATGTGTGTGTAAAAAACCAAATAAAATAAAAATAGTCTTTTTAAAGAAAAGAATGTACCGAATTAGCCTTGAGTTAAATTATATAAAAACAATTAGTTAAGTAACTAATAAATCTAAAACCAAATAAGTATAATAATCAGTACTATTTCTAATAATTTATTTCCACTATGTTACGTGTATACTAAAATTATTATCAAAGTCAATTACTAATATAAAATACATGTTGGAATAATACACATTAAAATAAATTAAAGCTACATATGTATTTATACATAAATATATTAGTAGCTGATTTTAATAGCTGATTTTAGTGTACGAATAGTATTTTTGGATTTATTTATATACTTTGTTGTTAGTGAAGTATCAGCTGAGAGGTGGATGCCGTGTATCCAAGAATCACGATGCTCAATGATGGAATACAACAACTAACTTGAACTTTTAAAGTGAGTATGAGAGAATGAGTAAGATGCATATGTAAACAAAGATGTGAAGATGAATTGAATTCGTATAGAATGAATATGATTCTGCATAATTACATTAGTGATAGAATTTGTTACGGTCTGGCCCAAATAAAATATGGGCCAACCCGACCCACGAACCACCCGACTCGAACGGTCGGGTGCGAGACGTTCAAATAACAACTCGGACACGCGTCTTGGACAGCTCTCTACTACAGCTGTATAAGAAAGTTTCGAGGAAGGTGGGTTCTGTCCTTGTGGGACCCACTTCTGACACGGTATATACGGGGAGGGTCCTACCCCTCCCCCAACTGACTAGAGCGTCGGAGTGTCTTTGCAGGTGACACCCCCTTCTCCACACGAAGTGCTCGGGACGTTGTGTACTCCAACCCAGTAACCTGGAACCAGGCGAGAGCCCCCTCTCATCAATCAGAATACTAACCCAAACTGTCCGGTACCCGACCTACCGTACATTGACGCCGTCTGTGGAGACTCGCCCAAATGGACGTCATACTGGGTTCCACAGAACCAGGCCACGGGGCCGAGCGGAGAGGGGAAGCCTCGGTAGCTTCCTCCCGGGAACGAACGAAATTCCCTCCACGACGAACCGAGCTGTCTTCACGATCACAAGAGAGGCGCCCCTTCGGGGGAACTGGCGACAACAACGCCTACTTCATTGTATTATACATTTGTGACATTTTATTTCATTCAGAGCATTTATTTTTTAATAAAAATAATTTCTTAATTTTTGGCGATGTTAAATTTCTGCTAACAATTTTGTTAACAAGAGTCTCCTAATTATGGCTTGATTGTGCCAAAAAAATTTAGGGTTTATAAAATTAACATTACTCTGGATAAATCTAACGGTAACCATTAACATAATCTCGCCAAATCCATTGAAAAAACCGATGAAAATTTGTAGCTAATTAGTGTCGGACAAAATAAATCCGACAGTAAGCAGTTTTCGACAATGTTTGTACCGTAAACCCAAGAATGACGATAAATCCGACGGTATTCAGCGTTTTTTTATAGTAAAATTTTTATCTTAATTTTATTACACGTACATATTAAATAACTTAAGACATTTTATTTTTTCATAATTTATTTTTTAATTATTAATATTAGATTTATAATTTTTAAAAATAAAAATATAAAAATAATTTTTTAAATTTAATAGAAAAACGACTGAACAATTACAGTAGTATCTATTAAATGGTTAGTATAAATTTATTATATTTCGTCACATGTTTTTCTTGGATTTAAGTGATTCCTTTTTAGGTTATATTTTACCATTTATTATTTACATTGTTTAGTGTGTTTAATTTCATTAAACGTCATTATGGATGACTAGGATGAAGCATCAAAATTAAAAAATTTCAACTGACAAATTTACGAATGACCATTAACGTTATACTAAATTTTTTTTAAAATAAATTAAAAAATTAATTATATAAAATAAATTAGATAATTTATTGATGACCAAGACGTTAATAATGAGCACTAATTGGCGTCAAAGTGGTGCGAAACTTTACCAACAATTATCTATGTTGAGCCGAGGTATAACTCCTTTTAGTGCCGAGATATAACTCCTTCTTCCGTAGCTATACTTCAGCCGTCAAGGAACACCGGAGGAGGTTGGGACCTGCAAAGAGACTCCAACGCTCAAGTTAGTAAGAGTATAAGATGAATATCAAATAACTCAGAATGAATAGTGTTGTGTACCTAAGATTGGAGGTAGACGTATTTATAGAATTGTTGTAGTACTGATATTGTGGAGCTGTTATTTAGTGGGTCTAATTATGTGATAACTGCTCTTTAGTGAGCTTATTTAGAGAGATTTGCGGAGAGATTCTTGTGCGGCACATAGTTATATGATTGTATATGATAAGTTCGTTAGGAGAGCAAAACATGTACTCTCCACGTACTCCTGCAAGTGTGTATTTAGTTTTAACCAGATTGATTCCGATTTATAGTCCTGAGCCGAATTATAACCAACGGACGGATCAATCTATGATATAGCTGTTGATAAAATTAATGTCCGAAAAATATCGTTAAAATTTTAATAGTAACGACGAAATACCCTAATTGCTGACGTTATGTTGTTGGTAACTCGACCGCGTGACACGCTGTCATAACGGCTGTCGTCGGTAACATGCACCTTTGTAATCGTGAAAAAATATGATTTCATTCTGTCCTCTATTTAATACAACATTTGAAAAGAAAAAATTAAGACTCTCATTCTAATTTTTATATTGATTGAGTTTAGAGATTTTATTTCTACTTTCTTGCATTTACTTGTAGGTGAATTCTATGGTGTAGAATAAAAATTTTTTCTATATCTATAGATGTTAGGTGTCAACTTTTTAAAATAGCCATGAAACCATGCTATAATCATGATGCACTATTGAGCGTCAGAAATAACATGGTGATAGGGGAACAATTTCTGTGTTGTTTTCACTTTTCAGAGGTAGTAGGTTCAGTTAAAAAAGATTACAGGATTATTATTATGAAAATCAATGATGATTAATTAATGTGTGGCACGTTAATAAGATGGGCTTGGTAGTGTTGTTTGTGGGCCTTAGTTTATGTCTGATGTGGACTATTTGTAGTTCTTTTATAAGTAGAAATGAGTTGTTGTCAATTGGAGCTTGCTTGCAACTAAATATCTATCATAATTTATCATTTAAAATATTTATTGAAAACAATATTAGTTTATTTAATTAAATATATTTTTACATTTTATTTTTTTCCGTTAAAAATAAAAATGAAAATAACCAAACTAATCTCCTTACATCTTTTTTTCTCAAGATCAGTAAGTCTCTAAATATATTTTTATATTTTATTTTTTTCCTTGAACATTATTTTTTTCTTTTTTTCATGATTAATTTTTGTGGTAGGCTTTCTTTTATTATTTTACAGATATTCATAACACATCTAAAATAATATGATAATACATAAAATACTTTTAGTACATATCCAAAATTTATTTAAATTTGTGTTTATATTATTTTTAACATAAATAAATTTTTAACACATTCAAAATAATAAGATAATACACAAAATATTTTTAATATACATCCAAAACAAATTCATGTTTATATTTTTCTTAATATAAATAATTTTATACACATCTAAAATTACAAAATTACATAATAAATAATTTCTTAATACATCTGAAATTTATCCAAAAATAATTGTGTTCATTGCTCTCGTTAATTAGAATTGAAAAAATTATATATACCAATCTTAAAACGAAAAAAATGATTTTGATATACAGCACACTTAGAATGAAAAAAATGATTTTGATAATATTATTTTAATTTTAATTTAGTTAAAGTTTAATTTTAGTTTGTTATTTTTATTTTATTAAATTTAAATTTAAATATTTTAATTTTAAAGAGATATCATTTTAAATTTTAAATATTTTAAAAATAATTATTACAATAGATAATAATTGAATAAATGATAAACCATGATAGATATTTAATTGCAAGTGGGCTCCAATTGACAACAACTCATTCCTACTTATAAAAGAACTACAAATGACCCACATGAGACATAAACTAAGACCCACAAACAACACTACTAAGTCCATCTTATTAACGTGCCACATATTAATTAATCATCATTGATTTTCATAATAATAATCTTGTAATCCTTTTTAACTGAACCTACTACTTCTGAAAATAACACAGGAGTTGTTCTCCTATCATCATGTTATTTCTAATGCTCAACAGTGCATCATAATTATAACATGGCTTCATGGCTATTTGAAAAAATTGACACTTGACATCTATTGGTGTAGAAAGAATTTTTATTCTACACCATAGAATTCACCTTACTTGTATTGTATAATTCATATTAGTGGTTAGTGACATCACCATATAAATATATGACTTTACTATTTGTGTAAAATTTTAGAAATAGTTTTTAAAGGTTATAATTTATTATTTTTATTTGCATATTCAACTTTTGATAGTAATTTTTATTTATTTATGAATAATTATTTTTTATTTTAATATACATATATATACAATAAAAATTGTTACATATTTTTAGAATGGCTTAATTATGTTTATATGTTCATTGTTTTTAATGAATTGTCATCGAAAAAATTAATATTTATGATAGTCTAAATATAAGAAAGTAAAAATATAAGATATTAGTACTTTGAGTTCTTCGAAATACGAATCTTGAAGTAAATATGATTATGATTATTGGACCTAGTTATATTTTGAATTAATATTTTGAGTCATTGCTAAATAAATACAATATTATTCAATATTATAATTATTTAGTATATATAAAAAGTTGGATACAGTTACGAGAAATTATTTTAAGTCAAATTAGAAAACTTTTGTAATTATCTCTTTCTTGTTTTTTAGGTTTAATTATTATTTATTAATGTAATAAAAAATAATAATAAGTTACATTCACATAATTAAAATAGATCATATTAATACATACATGACATTACATATATATAGGACTATTATGCATGATAAATAATTTTTTAGTATTTTGTAATAATCATATAGTTAATTTATGTACAAATTATCTAATTTTTATAACATATGATCTATTGCATAATTTTTTTCTTTTCGTATGGGTATTGTTCATACCCTGGCCCAATGCAAGGGCCCAGGTCCAACTAAAAGGCCTAACCTGAAGGGTTAAGCCTAGCTAAGTACCGACCTCCACATAAGTAGTCGGTATAAACCATGACTTGGTCCAAAGAAGTCGGATGTGAGATTAGCTGGCAGATAAACACTCGTTTAAATGAGTAACCGCCCCTAAAATATCTCTAACCGCTTCATAAAGCCATATCTTAACCTCCCCAAGATAATAGGGACGGTTAACACCCTAAAGATACGGCACTACGGGACGGTTAACACCCTAAAGATATGGCACTACTCCAACGGTGGTTATTGGCTCACCACTATAAATACACTGACACCCCTCAGGTATCTCTAAACCCAATACTCTCTAGACCTGCTCACACTCTTGCTAACTTAGGCATCGGAGTGTCTTTGCAGGTACCACCCCCACTCACCCGTGAGCACAAGTCGGACGGAGCCTCCCGAGTTGCAGATCCATCCGGAGTTCTCCTCCTTCACACACTTGGGCCGCCAAACGCCATCCACAGTATTAATCTCCGGTTACCTACCGTAACATTGGCGCCGTTGCCGGGGACCCGAGAGATCATCCATCGATGGCGGACAGATCACACGAAGAAGGCCATGTGGAGACAGATTCTGAACAAGAGAATCTAGACATGGGCAATGACAATGAAGACCTGGCCCAACACCAGGAAGATAACAATTAACACAGAGAGGGTACCTCCGGAGTGAAGAATCCGAAGGTAAACTCCTCAGATGGGCGTGGATCAGAAAAAGGCGGACCATCCCACGTAGCTGAATTGATGGGACTAGTCCATAGCCGCCTGGAACAATTGGAGCAAGAGCGAGAGAAACAAAAGGAAACTGAAAAATACCTTAAAGAGGAGATGGAGCGGCGAAAAGAGTTAGAAAGAAAACTCTTACAGCTAGAATCCTCCCTCAAGGGTCACAACTCTCGCGATGAACAAGAAGATCAACTCTCGGGCGGAGAAGATCCTTTCAGTGAGGACATAATGAGGGCAAAAGTTCCGAGGAACTTCAAAAGCCCTGATATGGACCTCTATGATGGAACCACGGATCCAAAGCATCATCTAAGCAACTTCAAAAGTCGGATGTATCTGGCTGACGCCTCCGACGCTACGAGATGCAAGGCTTTCCTGACCACTTTATCGAAAGCAGCGATGAAGTGGTTCGATAGCCTTCCCCCGAGATCGATCACTAGCTTTGAAGACCTCTCAAGAAAATTCTTGATGAGGTTCTCAATTCAGAAGGATAAGGTAAAACATGCACCAAGCCTCCTGGGAATAAAGCAGGAGGTCGGAGAGTCTTTACGAGCCTATATGGAAAGGTTCAACAAAGCATGTTTAGAGATCCAAGACCTGCCCACAGAGGCGGTCATAATGGGGTTAGTCAATGGACTCAGAGAAGGTCCCTTCTCACAGTCCATATCTAAAAGGCACCCCGTTTCTCTAAGTGATGTACAAGAAAGGGCCGAAAAGTACATCAACATGGAAGAGAACGCAAAATTAAGAGACCTTAGTTGGCGACCTGGACCCCCTCCCTCATCTAAGGAGAGGGAAAGGGAAGTCAAGAAGAAGGAAGAAATCGGTCTCGAGAGGCCCAGAAAATATCACTCTTATACTCCTCTAAAAACTTCTATAGTGGATGTATACAGAGAGATTTGCCACACTGAAAGGCTGCCACCCCCTAGACCTATTAAAAATAAAAAAGGGGAAAGCCGCAGCGACTACTGCGAGTACCATAAAATATATGGTCACTCCACCAACGACTGTTACGACCTCAAAAATGTGATAGAAAAGCTGGCTAGAGAAGGTCGGCTTGATAGATATCTCATGGAGAGGTCGGACACCCATGGAAAGAGGAAGCGAGACGATGTGGATAGAAGAGATCCGCCGCCGCAGACTCCAGAGAGACATATCCATATGATCTCAGGAGGATTTGCGGGAGGAGGAATCACCAAATCTTCTCGCAAAAGACATCTTAAAAGAGTCTATCAGGTCGGGGAAGAAACACCCGACCTCCCCACCATCTCATTCACAAAAGAAGATGGGCAAGGAGTAATCCCCGGGCACGACGACCCCGTGGTGATAACCATGATCCTAGCCAATGCCCATCTCCACAGAACCCTAGTAGACCAAGGAAGCTCGGCGGACATCCTTTTCAAGCCCGCCTTCGACAAGCTAGGGCTAGATGAAAAAGAATTGAGAGCCTACCCCGACACCCTATACGGATTAGGGGATACGCCAATAAAACCACTGGGATTCTTACCCCTTCACACCACTTTTGGAAGAGGGGAAAAATCAAGAACTCTGAGCATAGACTTCATAGTCATTGACGAGGGGTCAGCCTACAATGCCTTAATCGGCAGAACTACCCTTAATCGGCTCGGAGCAGTGGTATCCACTCCCCACCTCTGCATGAAATTCCCGACCTCGGCGGGAATAGCAACGGTGAGGGGAGATCAAAAATTGGCAAGAAAGTGCTATAACGAAAGCCTAAACCTGAGAGGAAAGGGCAAAGAAGTCCACACCATAGAGCTAGGCGGCACAAGGACCAAAGATGAGCTGCGACCCCAACCGGGAGGAAAAACCGAGGAGATACAAGTCGGTGAGGAGGAAGGAAAAAACACTTACATAGGAGCCAACCTAGGGGAAGCCCTAAAACAAAGGTTGGGTGAACTCCTAAGAGCTAATTCCGATCTCTTCGCGTGGAAGGCTTCCGACATGCCCGGGATTGATCCCGAGCTCATGTCCCACAAGCTCTCGGTTTACCCAGGATCCCGACCTGTACAGCAAAGAAGACGCAAGCTCGGCCCGGAACGAGCCTCAATAGTAGAAGAGCAAGTGCAGGCGCTCCTGGAAGCTGGCTTTATCAGAGAGGTCAAATACCCAACGTGGCTAGCCAATGTAGTGCTAGTCAAAAAACAGAATGGTAAATGGAGAATGTGCGTCGACTATACCGACTTAAATAAGGCATGTCCTAAGGACCTTTATCCCCTACCGAGTATTGATACCCTGGTGGACTCCAGCTCGGGGTACCAATACTTATCATTCATGGACGCCTACTCGGGATATAACCAAATCCCGATGCATGAACCCGACCAGGAGAAAACATCATTCATCACACCAAAAGCCAACTATTGCTACGTGGTCATGCCATTCGGACTAAAGAATGCATGAGCCACGTATCAAAGGCTGATGAACAAAGTGTTTTCCCCCCATCTAGGGAGCCTAATGGAAGTATACGTCGACGACATGTTAGTAAAAACCAAGCAAGAAGTCGACCTCTTATCCGACCTCTCACAAGTCTTCAACACTATAAGGTTGCATGGGATGAGACTAAATCCCGCAAAATGCGCCTTCGCGGTGGAAGCAGGGAAATTTCTAGGGTTCATGCTAACACAAAGAGGAATTGAGGCCAATCCCGACAAATGTAGAGCCATCCTAGAAATGAAAAGCCCGACTTGTTTGAGAGAGGTTCAACAGCTCAATGGCCGACTTGCAGCCCTCTCCAGATTTTTGGCAGGATCGGCACTAAAATCCCTTCCACTATTTTCCTTATTAAGGAAGGGATGCCAATTTGAATGGACCTCAGAATGTGAGGAGGCGTTCCAAGAGTTCAAAAGATTCCTAAGTCAACCTCCTATCTTGACCCGACCAATACCGGGAAAAGACCTCGTCCTATACCTATCCGTAGCAAACAAGGCTGTCTCATCAGCCCTGATCAGAGAAGACGAGGTCGGACAACACCCGGTCTACTTCATCAGTAAAGGTCCTACAAGGCCTTGAACTAAGGTACCGCAAACTAGAAAAGTTTGCCTACTTACTCCTTAGTAATAGCCTCACGGAGGTTACGACCTTACTTTCAAGCTCATACGATAAGAGTCCGCACGAACCAACCCATGAAGCAAATCCTCCAAAAGACGGATGTTGCGGGAAGAATGGTTCAATGGGCAATAGAGCTCTCTGAGTTCGATTTGAGATATGAAACTCGAACAGCAATCAAAGCCCAATGCCTCGCCGACTTCGTAGCAGAACATGCAGGAGATCAAGAGGAAAAGCCAACTACATGGGAACTCTATGTAGATGGCTCCTCCAACAAAACAGGGAGCGGTGCAGGCATAATATTGGCAGATGAAAGAGGAACCCAGATAGAGGTCTCCTTAAAATTTGAATTCCCGGCTTCAAACAATCAGGCAGAATATAAAGCCTTGATAGCCAGATTAAAGTTGGCAGAAGAAGTCGGTGCTACAAAAATATTGATATATAGCGACTCACAGGTGGTGATCTCCCAGATAAGCGGAGAATATCAGGCAAAGGACCCCAATATGAAGAAATACTTGGAGAAAACTTTGGAGCACCTCGGGCGCTTTGCGCACCTCGGGCGCTTTGCAGAAACCGAGGTCAAACACATAACTCGGGATCTAAACAGCAGAGCGGATGCCCTTTCCAAGTTAGCAAGTACCAAACCAGAGGGAAACAACAGAAGCCTGATTCAAGAAACCCTCCAAGAGCCCTCGGTCTCAAAAACAGAAGATGAACAAGAGGTACTTGAGGTAGTCGGTTTAAACCTCGGATGGATGAATCCCTTAGTCGAATACCTGAAATTCGACATCCTCCCCAAGGAAGAAAGAGGAGAAGGAAGCTAAAAAGATCCGAAGGGAAGCACAACATTATACTTTGGTGAGAAATGTCCTTTACAGAAGAGGGATATCAACGCCATTACTAAAGTGCGTACCGACCTCGAGAACCACCGAGGTGTTGGAGGAAGTACATAGTGGGATTTGCGGAAACCATCTCGGAGAAAGGTCGTTGGCCAGGAAAGTAATCCGAGCAGGATTCTATTGGCCGACCTTGCAGAAAGATGCCACAGACTTTGTGAAAAAATGCCAGCCATGCCAGATGCATACAAATTTCCACGTAGCTCCACCAGAAGAGCTCATCAGTATCACTTCCCCCTGGCCTTTCGCAAAATGGGGAATGGATTTGTTAGGTCCTTTTCCCCAAGCGCCAGGACAAGTCAAATACTTGATCGTGGGAATAGATTACTTCACAAAGTGGATAGAGGCAGAACCATTAGCCACTATCACCGCCCCAAAGAAGTCGCAGATTCCTCTACAAAAACATCATCACAAGGTATGGAATACCTTGTTCCATCACCACAGACAATGGAACCCAATTTACCGACGCCACCTTCAGAAATCTGGTAGCCAGTATGAAAATCAAGCATCAATTCACCTCGGTGGAACACCCACAAGCCAATGGGCAAGCTGAGGCAGCTAATAAAGTCATACTGGCAGGGTTAAAAAAGAGACTACAGGAAGCAAAGGGAGCTTGGGCTGAAGAGCTCCCTCAAGTGCTATGGGCTTATAA
>NW_026264853.1:1365591-1366761 GCF_000817695.3 Arachis duranensis
AACATAAAGGAAATTACAATAAAAGAATGGAAGAAGAATGAATGTAACTACAAGGAATTGAGAAGATAGAAGTAGAAGAAGATGAATTAAAATCTAGATCTAAGAACTAAGCCTAATCCTAATCCTAATCCTAGAGAGAAGTGAGAGCTTATCTCTCTAGAAACTACTTCTAAAACTAATCCTAATGAGTGGGAGTGAACTAATGTCCCTTTGCCCTTCAATCCTTGGCTTTAAATAGCATCTATGGTGCCAAAGTTGGTTGGAATTGGGCCCCACAACCCTTGAGAATTCGTTGGCCACGTTTTTATTAAAAAATCATAAACCAACACCGACGCGTACGTGCACATCACGCGTACGCGTCCATGGGGTAATTCACAAGGTGCGCGCAAGCGCCAGGTGCGCGCGCGCGTCCATGGGCGAGTTCAACTTCTTTGCCTTTTCATGATTTCTCTACTTTGCATGCTTTCCTCTTCACTCCTTTGATCCATTCCTAGCCTTTTCAATCTGAAATCACTAACAAACACATCAAGGCATCTAGTGGAATCAAAGGGAGATTAAAATCATCAAGTTAAAGGCTTAAAAAGCATGTTTTCACATCTAAGTACAAATAAGGAGACAATCACAAAATCATGCTAATTCATTGAATAAATGCGAGGAAATGTTATCAAAATACTCTAAATTCAACACAAGATAAACCGTCAAAACGGGGTTTATCAACCTCCCCACACTTAAACCAAGCATGTCCTCATGCTTAAACCAAGAATGAAGTAAGGGTATGGCATTTATTCAAATGGAAACTAACTAAATGCAATCTACCTATATGCAACTGTCTACATGAATGCAATTGCTTGGTCAAAATAAATCAATTCCCAAGAAGCATATATGCACAAGGGCTAAGGACTAACAAGTCTAATCCACAATTGATTTAAGTTATTAAATATTTTTACAAACTTGCATGAAAAGTTTATCATAGGTGAAAACATGTAATTGAGCATCGAACCCTCACCGGATGTGTTTGCACTCTCTTCGCTCAAGTGTTTAGGGTTGAGTCTCTCAATTCTCCCCTAATCATGCTTTCCAAGATTTGTTCTTCTTCTAACAATCGACATATATTTCATGCATGCATACAAGTATCATGAGGTCTTTTCTTTAGGTTGTAATGGGGCTATG
>NW_026264853.1:1366853-1367440 GCF_000817695.3 Arachis duranensis
ACTTCCCACCTAACCTATGACATCCTATACAATTAAGTTCTAACCTAACTACCCATTCTTCACTTTTTCACATACTCATGCATTTCCTTTTCATTTCACAACACTTATGCATTGATCTTTATTGAGCTACACTTTGCTCTGGGGCATTTTGTCCCCTTTTTATTGCTTTTTCTTTTTCTTTTGTTTTTCTTAATTTTTCTATTTTTTTCTTTTTTTCTTTTCCATATTATTTTTCTTTTCTTTTTCTTTTGTTTTTCTCATTTTTTTTCTTTCTATATACAAGAACCTCAATGCATAAGGTTTTACATTTGATCAATACATGAGTATGTACTCAATTTCCAATATTTTCAATAATAATACAAAACTACCCTTTTATTCACCCAATGTCCCAAGGTTTCCACACTTGAATGATACTCACACACACTTGCCTAAGCTAGTCAAAGATCCAAATTAAGGACATTTATTGTTTTTCGCTTTAAGGCTTGTAATGTGCTAAATTAAAGAACCAAGTGGGTTAATCGTAGGCTCAAATTTGGCTAACAAAGGAAGATAAAAGGTAAGGCCATTTGGGTAAGTGAGCTAATGAA
>NW_026264853.1:1367592-1369952 GCF_000817695.3 Arachis duranensis
AAAATAAGTGGTTATAAGATGTAACCACACCATTAGGCTCAAATCTCACTTGCTTGTGTTCTTAGCTCAAAACATGATCCACAAGATATATAATTCAAGCAATTTTTATGAAAAGTTTTCACTCAAATCAATTGATGTGCCTTATAGATAGAATTCTTGAAAAATTTCATTATTTTGACTAAGCTTATTGTGTATATATATGCAAAAATAAGAAAATGCAAGTAAAAATCCTAAAATCCTAGAATGAAATGCAAAAGTGTTGGAATTAGAAACTTGTCACCTAAAATTGCCGAACGGTCGGACGACCTCCCCACACTTAAAAGTTTGCACCGTCCTCGGTGCACTCAAAGATGAGCAAGGGGGTACGGGGACTCTCTGGATTGCTACGTGTTCTTTCTTCCGCTTCCATGTGTGCTTGTGGTCTCTGGATTGCTGCGTGTTCTTAGTCTTGCTTCCATGTTTGTGGTGCATCATTTATGAAAAACAAAAATATAACACCATAAGATGAGAAGATATAAAAGCAAGGAAGCATACTTTGTTGGAATGAGGTAAATCACTAGAAATGAGTGAGTGAATTAGTGTGACATTAAGAAATATTAGGTGTGTGAATTCTAAATTGCGCGGTTTAGAACACACATTAACATAAAAGTTATGTCACAAAAGAAGCATGCACTTCACTTATCCTAGTGTGCTTGAGATGCTTTAAGTGAACTTGTAAGGTAAAACAAGTATTAAAGAAGCATGAAAGCATTCAAGTCAAACACATATGGATGCATATGATCATGAAATACCATGCATTAAGGTAAATGCACATCATCATCCATCATCAAGAGGTTGCCTAATCACAAAATAAGGCACAACATCATCCATCAAGAGGTTGCCTAATCACAGAGTAAGGCTCAAACAATGGTGGCCAAAACATGTAATTCAAGAAGAGTTACAAGCTCGAAGGCAATTCTCATCACTTGGTATTTTTCAAAAGATAAGCATGAAAAACTCAAGACCAAGTAGCAAAATATAACCTCAATCATAGGATCCAACAAAGATTATCTAAAAACATTAATGCTAAATTAGCATTTAGGCAATAAGGGGGGAAGCAATGCATAGTAAACAAAGTCAATAATCCAACACTTATGAAGAAAATGGAGAAAATAAAATGAAAACTAAACTAAAACTAACTAATATAAATGGTTATCCATGGTGTTTGGAAGTGTTGGATGAGGGGTAGAAGAAGGGAAGAAGAAAGGAGAAGGAAAAGAAATGGAAAGAGGAGAAGAAAAGAAATGGATGGAAGAAAGGGCATCCACGCGTACGCACGCATTGCGCGCGCGCGCGGATGATTTATTTCGAGAGTGGCGCGTACGCGTCATTTGCGCGAGCGCGCAAATAGGTTTGTGCCTCAGGCCCAATTTCCGCACAGTGCAGGCCTAACTCTCGGGTCAAGGTATGGAAGGTGGAACTTCTCAATCCACGCGTACGCGTGCATGGCGCGCTCGCGTGGATGGTCCAAAACGCTTGATGCACGCGTACGCACGCAGTGCGCGTACGCGTGGATGGTGCTCTGTTTTTCAAAATTTTTCTATCCATCTTGGAACTTCCACCAATGCTTGGACTTCCAATAAGCTCCATCATTCAAGATTAATATCTCCAAGCTTTGATGGAGTTCTTCACAAACCATGGGCTCCCAATGTTGATCCTCATGTGTTCCCGGATCCCATATTTTGTCTTCACACCCATCTCCAAGTTGATTATCATTAATCCATGTGGGTGGTGAGCAAGGTGAATTCTCAACAAGGTGACCAAACATCCTTCTAGACCCATGTACTCTAGTTATACACCAACCTTTGCTATCAAGCTTTGGACATGTGACCATAGTGAACCTAGAATGATGCTTCCAACCACTAACCATCTCCTTTTTACTCTTAAAGCCACAAATATATCTAAGTTGACCATCCGTTTCAAGCAAACCATATTCAAGGGGAATAATAAAGCTAATAGAAATGAACTTCACCCACTCAAATGAAGGTGTAGATGGCAACCTAGGCAAAGATGATTCCAAGGTTCTTGACAAAGCATATTCCACCCCCATCCTCCTTTTTCTAAGGATCGCCACCTCTTCACAAGATTCCTCTAATTCCATCCTTTGTTCATCAATACTATCTAAGCCTTTTCCCTTAATCAAACTATAATTGGGAGGGTGAAAGAAGTTTACCTCCATAACATTTTCAAATGCACCGGGAGAAGGTTCTTCAAGTTCAAAGGATTCTCCACCACTAGGACTTAATGCTTGCTCTTCATTGCCATGAGAACTCAATTCTTGCTCTATCCCATCCAAGTCTTCATATGGAATATGCCTTGGA
>NW_026264853.1:1370065-1371025 GCF_000817695.3 Arachis duranensis
GCTCCGCATCTCCCAAGTCTTCTACCACTTCTTCCTTGTCTTCAACAATTAAAGCTTCCTCCAATTGTTCCAATACAAAGCAACTTCCCTCATTTCCCACCGGAGTTTCCAATCTCTCCTTCATACTATGCTATTCATTTGATTCTCCACATGTAGCCATGGGAGTCCCTTGAGTGTTCAAAAGTTGGGATGCTAGCCGGTTTACCACCTCATCTAAGGTGGTCATGAAATTTTGCACATCCCTTGTCATCTCTTCTTGCCCTTGAACAAGAACACCAAGGGTTTCATCCATTAGAGATTGGGGTGATTGGAAGAATTCATCATTTTGGGGGAAGGGTTCATAGTAGGAAGGTGGTTCTTCTTGGTAGAGTTGTGGTGTGATGGTGTTTTTGCGGAAAACGAATTTCCAACAAACAAATCCAACCGGCAAGTGTACCGGGTCGCATCAAGTAGTAATAACTCACTTAGAGTAAGGTCGATCCCACAGGGATTGATGGATCAAGAAACTTTAGTGGGTGATTAGTCTAGTCAAGCTAACATTGATGGATTATTAAAGGACATAAGTATTCTTCCATGGGAGGTTGTGGTGGAAAGTAGTATTCATCTTGTGGTTGGAAATTTTCATATGTTAGAAGTGGTTCATCTTGGTAATAATATGGAGGAGGTGGCTCTTGAAAGGGTTGATATTGTGGTGGTTCCATATATGGCTCATATGGCTCAAAAGTTGGTTGGTGTGATGGATATGGATTAGGGTCATATGAAGGTGGTTGGTAAGAAGGGGCTTGTGAGTATGGTTGAGAGTTATGTTGAAGGTATGGATCATAGGCATATGGTGGTGGTTCTTGAAAGGCACAAGGGGATTCACCAAAGCCATTTGATTGGTATGCATCATAGAATGGCTCTTCTTCATAGTGCATTGGTGGAGGTTGTTGCCATGAAGATTGATCATATGCATATGGC
>NW_026264853.1:1371822-1374713 GCF_000817695.3 Arachis duranensis
CTAAACTAAACTAATGGTAACTAACATGTGTTTCCCTCTTCACTCCTTGGGTTAAATAGCATCAGAAATGAGTTGGATTGGGCCCACAAGGCTTCTAAAATCGCTGGCCACATGTTGCTTTAAGTGAACTAGGTGGCAGCAACGGCGCGTGCGCGTACTTTGCGCGTGCGCGCCGCCATATGTGTAGCAACTATGGCAAATCTTATGTCGTTTCGAAGCCCCGGATGTTATCTTTCTAACCCAACTGAAACCGCATCATTTGGACCTCTGTAGCTCAAGTTATGGTCGTTTAAGTGCGAAGAGGTCGGCTTGACAGCTTTCCGGTTCTTTCATTTCTTCATGAGTTCTCCAACTTTTCATGCTTTCTTTCTTCATTCCCTTGATCCAATCTTTGCCTCCTAAATCTGAAATCACTTAACAAACATATCAAGGCATCTAATGGAATCAAGGTGAATTAGATTTAGCTATTTTAAGGCCTAAAAGGCATGTTTTCACTCTTAAGCACAATTAAAGGAGAATATACAAAACCATGCTATTTCATTGAATAAATGTGGGTAGAAGGTTATAAAATCCCCTAAAATCAATACAAGATAAACCGTCAAATTAGGGTTTGTCAGTAATTCTCCATGACGAGGTCGGAAATATACAGGGGCACAAAGAGGAGCTCGACTTGCTCCCTGAAGTCCGAGAAGGCGCCCAGATAAGAGAAGCGGCATTAAAGCAAAGGATGACTACTAGATACAACAAGAAAGTCATTCGAAGAGCATTTGTCCTGGATGACTTGGTCCTCATCAGAAACGACATTGGAGTCAACAAATCGGGAGAAGGAAAGCTCGCCGCAAATTGGAAGGGGCCATACAAAATCAAGGAAGTGTTAGGGAAAGGTTATTATAAAGTAACCGACCTGAATGGCACAGAGCTACCGAGGTCGTGGCATGCTTGTAATATGAAAAGGTACTACAGTTAAAAGCGAACTCTACTCCCTGATGTACTCTTTTCCCAACTTCATGATTTTTTCCCAAAAAAGGGTTTTTCTGGAGATGGGTTTTTAACGAGGCATCATAGTAGAGACTAAGGGAAAATAGGCTATCAAAACCCTTAGTAGCAAGAAGGTACCTTCCCAATTAATAAAGATCTTTTTCATTTACAATATCTCTTATGATATCCTTCTTTATTTTTCTAAATCTTTCTACGAAACGCGCCGACTTAAGCTCGACAAAACGTGAAAATCCCATGAACCGACCTAAGATGGTCGTCAAGATAAAACGACGAGGCACAAGTCGGTGTAAAGAGGTTGTATGAGTTGATCGTATTAAACTCGGGAACAGTCCGACTAGTAAGTCGAGACAAGAACCCGAGTTGAGAAACTCGGAAATACTCCGAGTAGATGAAAAACGCATCACAAAAACAACCTAAGTCATAAAAACTCACTAAAGCAAAGTTGAGTATAAAGGATAACAAAAGAGATAGGAAAACCTGGAAAAAGTTTAAAGGCTGCATAAAAGCCCTTGAACGAAAAAGGCTCGAGGAAACAATGCAAGCCAACAAAAAGGTTTTTCCGAAAAGATCAAAAATATCAAAAACAGGAAAGCATGCACGCACAAGGTAACTTAGAACCCTTATCCAAAAAAGGGCATTTATTTTCCTGCACCCTTGTTCAAAAAGGGCACTCGCCAAAAATATTTTGTTTACGGCCTTAAAAGGCCAAAGGAAATTGTTCTCACAACCAACGACAGATAAATAAGTTTAAAAAAGGGGGGGACCCACAGGCCGGGCCCCCATATAGCCATAAAAAATATATATAAAATCATCTTTTCAAAGGAGTAGAGGAATCACCACCGCCAGACTCAGGAGGAGCGCCACCAGGACCAGGGGGAGGAGCCGAAGAGGAAGTCGGATGAACAGCTGAAGAACTCGGAGCATCTCGGGAACGAGGAGGAGACTCAATGATCCTCTGCCCCCGAGTCTTCAAGTCTGACTCGGAAACAACCTCGGGGACAGGAGGATCAACGATGGCGCCATCAATAACTACCTTGTCGGGATGTAAAGGAGAAAGATCCAAGTCGGGAGCGATAACTCTGACTTGTTCCAGGAAAATTCTCCAAGACTCCTCGGCCCCATCGGCAATAGAGTCCTCCAACTCGGCGTATGCGTTCCGAGAATTCATCAAGTCCTTCCTCACAGCCACAATATCTTGAAATAAGCTGTGGTAGCTGTCTTGTGCTGTTTTCCTCAAATTTGCCTCCAAAGTACATTGAGCCCGCAGCTTACTCTCCTCCTCCTTAAGGTGACCCCTCTCCTTCCTCAACTTATCTGTCTCCTCCTTCAACTCTTTCTCATGTTTTTTATAAATAAGAAGTCTCCCCTCCAACTCCTCAACCCTCGAGGTTGCCCCCAAAGAGCTGAGGGGAGTCTTCTCGAAGATGTCCAAAAGTTTGCCACACACACCCGCCGCCCTAAAACTTTCCTCGGCCAGAGTGGTGAGGTGGTTCCGAACAGAAACATCATCCATACTTATAAAAGGATAGATGTTCTTTCGGACGAATGCAAGAGCATCTGCCTTAACCCCATGGTGCACGAAATTGTGATCACTACAACTTCGCACAACTAACCAGCAAGTGCACTGGATCGTCCAAGTAATACCTTACGCGAGTAAGGGTCGATCCCACGGAGATTGGTGGTATGAAGCAAGCTATGGTCATCTTGTAAATCTTAGTCAGGCAAACTCAAATGATAATGGTGATGAACGAAAATAACACAAAGGTAAAGATAGAGATACTTATGTAATTCATTGGTAGGAACTTCAGATAAGCGCATGAAGATGCCTTCCCTTCCGTCTCTCTGCTTTCCTACTGTCTTCATCCAATCCTTCTTACTCCTTTCCATGGCAA
>NW_026264853.1:1382118-1390279 GCF_000817695.3 Arachis duranensis
CACATGTTCATAGGTGAGAATGATGATGAGTGTCACGGATCATCACATTCATCAAGTTGAAGAACAAGTGATATCTTAGAACAAGAACAAGCGGAATTGAATAGAAGAACAATAGTAATTGCATTAATACTCGAGGTACAGCAGAGCTCCACACCTTAATCTATGGTGTGTAGAAGCTCCACCGTTGAAAATACATAAGCATAAGGTCTAGGCATGGCCGAATGGCCAGCCTCCCAAAGTGATCAAAAGATCCAAAGAAAAAGGTTCCAAAGATCCAAAGATCCAAAGATGAAAATACAATAGTAAAAGGTCCTACTTATAGAAAACTAGTAGCCTAGGGTGTACAAAGATGAGTAAATGACATAAAAATCCACTTCCGGACCCACTTGGTGTGTGCTTGGGCTGAGCAATGAAGCATTTTCGTGCAGAGACTCTTCTTGGAGTTAAACGCCAGCTTTTATGCCAGTTTGGGCGTTTAACTCCCATTTTGGTGCCAGTTCCAGCGTTTAACGCTAGAATTTCTGTAGGTGACTTTGAACGCCGGTTTGGGCCATCAAATCTTGGGCAAAGTATGAACTATCATATATTGCTGGAAAGCCCAGGATGTCTACTTTCCAACGCCGTTGAGAGCGCGCCAATTGGGCTTCTGTAGCTCCAGAAAATCCACTTCGAATGCAGGGAGGTCAGAATCCAACAGCATCTGCAGTCCTTTTCAGTCTCTGAATCAGATTTTTGCTCAGGTCCCTCAATTTCAGCCAGAAAATACCTGACATTACAGAAAAACACACAAACTTATAGTAAAGTCCAGAAAAGTGAATTTTAACTAAAAACTAATAAAAATATACTAAGAACTCAACTAAAACTACTAAAAACATACTAAAAACAATGCCAAAAAGCGTACATATTATCCGCTCATCACCCCACCATCCCAAGAAGAGCCAGACTCTGAAGTCTTGCGCTTCTTCTTCTCTGGCTCGGAGAGAAGTTGGGTAGAAGGGAGTGGTCGAGACAAACTTGAGGAGGAAATGATAATAGGTTGAGAGGGAGTACCCACAGTCCTAGGAGGAGGAGGAGGAGGAGAAGTGATTGCCTTGGCACCACCGGACCTAGCCCGGGACTTCGCTTTGGCCTCCTGGACCCTTTGATAAGCCTCCTGAGCATTCTTCCTTGCCATATCTACAAGAAAAACAACTAACAGTTATAAGTCGGCTAAACATTCAAGTCGGTAGAAACAACTCGGACATAAGAAATGCATGCACTACCTAGTTGAGATTGAACAAAGGTCGGTGTTCCCTGGAGGATTTTCCTGGTATCCAAGTACGGGGCCCTTCCCCACGCTTCTCGGAAAAACCCCACAATGGCTGCCTCCACCTCATCTAGGTCATCTGGACCATACTTTTCGCAAGGGGAGGCCGCCAACCAATAAAGAGGGAAGCGAGGGGAAGAGTGCTCATCAAGGAAGAAGGGGTGGTGACCCTCTACGGCTTGAACTTTGAAAAAGAAGTTTTTGAAGTCATGAAAAGATTCGTCAAAAAGGGTGAAAATCCTCCGACCTTGAATGGCTCGGAAGGATACCCATTGCTGTTTGTTGTTTAGCCCACTAAAGGGCTTAGTCATATGAAAAAGAAAGAAGAAAATCCTCAAAGAGGTCGGAAAGTCCAGAGCGTGGCTTATAAACTGATAGATCTTCAAAAAACCCCAAGAATTGGGGTGAAGTTGAGTAGGGGCAACTATACAGTGGTGCAAAACAGATATCTCGAAATCTGAGAAAGGAAGAAAAACACCCAAGCGGGTGATCATACACTCATACATGAAGAAAAAATGAGGGGCCGCCTCATTAACTCTCCCAAAACAGACCCGGTCTTCAAGACCCGGGATTACCAGTTCATATTTTGGCTCGTCCTCCTCCGAAGTACAGAGCCTATGATGAGTACGAAGATGAGTGATGAACTCAGCATCGACCAACGGTTCCTCCCCAAGGACCGTAACATCAACCCACTGAGAAAGAACGGCCACGGAAGCCATTTTTTTTATATATAAAGAAAAGTGGCAGAAACCTACAAAAGGGAAAAAGGAAATGAAAAATCAAAAAACACAGCCCCTAAAGAGGAGAGATACGAAGCTAGAATCTACAGGTCGACCTAGCCACTCACAAAACAAAACATGCAAACATAAGGAATGGCATGGAAGAAATAAAACTAACCTTTATCCGAAAAATGAAGGTTGGAAAGAGCGGAAATCTTCGAACACAAGAATACAGCACGAGCAAAGGAAAGAAGAAGTTTGAAAGATTGCAGAAACGGAAAAACGAAAGAGAGGATTACATAAATATTTAATTAGAACAATATTTAAATTTTTAAAATATAATAAAAGTTTTACTTTTTTATTTTTCTTTTTGTTTTTTAAACAAGGACAAGCCTCTAACAAAAACAGCAAGAATGGTAGTTGTTCATACCCTGGCCCAATGCAAGGGCCCAGGTCCAACTAAAAGGCCTAACCTGAAGGGTTAAGCCTAGCTAAGTACCGACCTCCACATAAGTAGTCGGTATAAACCACGACTTGGTCCAAAGAAGTCGGATGTGAGATTAGCTGGCAGATAAACACTCGTTTAAATGAGTAACCGCCCCTAAAATCTCTCTAACTGCTTCATAAAGCCATATCTTAACCTCCCCAAGATAATAGGGACGGTTAACACCCTAAAGATACGGCACTACTCCAACGGTGGTTATTGGCTCACCACTATAAATACACTGACACCCCTCAGGTATCTCTAAGCCCAATACTCTCTAGACCTGCTCACACTCTTGCTAACTTAGGCATCGGAGTGTCTTTGCAGGTACCACCCCCACTCACCCGTGAGCACAAGTCGGACGGAGCCTCCCGAGTTGCAGATCCATCCGGAGTTCTCCTCCTTCACACACTTGGGCCGCCAAACGCCATCCACAGTATTAATCTCCGGTTACCTACCGTAACAGGTATATTAAGAAATTTAAGAAATAAGATGTTATTTATATTAGAGAAATACTAGAAGGCCATTAGAATTTATTATTTTTAACCATCAATTGGACATCAATATTTAAAAGTGTAATCTAAGTATGGGATAAAATATATTATTAGATTATTAAATTAAAAGAATTAGGTTGATGGCTAAAAATGATGACACAAAATAATAAATTCTGATGATCTTCTAGCATTTCTCTTAATATTATTTTTACATACAAAATAAATAACTTAAGTTATTATCTAGGATAATAAACATAATAAAACCAATAATAAACTGATATTTTTTTATAAAAGAACAATAATAAAAATTATTAACTAAATTAATTACATAATAAAAAATATAAATAATTTTGTAACTAATAAAAAAATTACTATTTTCGCATACTATTCATTTTACAAAAAAATTTAATAAATTAATTATTAATAAATTACAAATCAAATATTATTATTTACATATAAAAAATATATTATCAATTATTTTAAAATAAATTAATTTATATTCATACTAAATAATATTTATTTAAAATTTATATTGTTGCTTCTTGGCCTTGCCGTCGCTGGCTTTTCGCCGGTCTCGTAGCCGAGTCGCCGTCGTTAGTTGCCTTTCCCTGTTCCCTCTTTTTCAATTTTTTCTTGTCCCTATCAACCCTAGTTCATAGCTTCTTGCCTTTTTCTTTAACTAATTAATTAATTTGCCATTTTGCTGTAAATCATCACTGAATTTAAATCATGTTTCTAATAAAATTATACAGTACTGTTAGTCTGTTAATATCATAATTAGAAAAACAGATGGAGTCCTGTAGAATGAAATAAATAATCATTGTCGTCTTAGTTAGTTTGTATGTCAAAAATTTTTGTGAAAATATATTAGTTAGTCTTGTAGAAGAAAGTTAGGCAACATGCCTCTTGGAGTTCAACACTTGAATTTCTGTGAAAATATAGAATTTGGAATTTAAACCAGGAGAGGTAAATGAGGATACCTCTAGTTCTGGTATGACTTGAAATTTGATAATTTTGAAATAAGCATTGCTTTGTTGGAAATCCAGTGAGTTAGTGAGGTTGTTTTATGTAGTGACTTTGAGATTTGTTTCCTGATGTCTTTGGTAAGACTTTGTTTTGATACTCTTTATTTTTTCTCTACCCATGCTTGGGTGTTCTAGGAACGTACAACTATGGAGAAAAATATTAGTTTTTAAGTTGGACTTGGTTTATGGATTGTGTTATCTCATGAAGAAACAGACACCAACTTTGTGATCACCCATTAGATTTGATTTTTGGATTGTGTTATCTTTTACTCTCTTGTTTATTTAAGTTGAGAAAGTATTTTGTAATAGTGACTAGTTTATTATTTATTTTTGCATTATTAATTATGTTTAGAATTGATACTTGATTGTTATTAATGTATTTGTGAATTTTAGATATAGCATTAACTATTATCTTGTGTATTTTGGCGCAGATATAGAATATGTTAGTGTTGCAAGTGTGAGGAGTGTTGAAGTTAATCCCACATCAAAGAAAGCATGGAAGAGTGAGGAGTTTATAAGATGAGAGACCCATTTACTTGACACCTTAAGGTTTTGAGTTGGATGTGGTGTCTTCTCATCTTATGTTCTCTCGCTTGATTCCTCCCCGAAGTCTCCCCGATTGTCGAGAGCTCTCCACGGTTGGCCCAACAAAGTGGTATCAGAGCCGATGGTTAATCGGTCTGGTGATTTTAAAGAGTATTCAAGGTGAAGCATCGAAAGTCTTCTCGACAAAGATGGTTCGGGCGGCGTGTCCCGCGGTGTTTTGCGGCGGTGTGATGGATGAATACTCATGGTGGTGGAGGAGCTAGAGGGGAGTTGATGCTTGATGTAGAGGCTCACACTTGAGGGGGAGATTGTTAGTGTTGCAAGTGTGAGGAGTGTTGAAGTTAGTCCCACATCAAAGAAAGCATGGAAGAGTGAGGAGTTTATAAGATGAGAGACCCATAATATGCACACAAACTGTTTACTTGTTTTCCTCAGTGAAAGGAGAAGGAACTTAACTTTTTTTTCATGGATTTTTAATAAATGGTTGTGTGATTCTTTCTCTTTTAGAGTTTCAATTCAATTGTTCTATTTTACTTCAACATTAGCGTATGTTGAATGGTACTATTGATGGTGTGATTATTATTTTATCAAAAGATTGATTAGTTGTTTTTCTGTTGTTTGGGATGATTAAGCATTAGCTTTAATTGTGTTAGCTTCTACCAAGTAGTTAAGTGTTGATATCTCTTTGGCTGTTATTTCTTTTTTTTTTAGTTAAATTTTGTTATTCAATGGACTAGGGTTGACAATGAATTCTTTATGGACAATATATACACCATTTAGCTAAACTATAGAATTTTGATTAATGTGTCTCTTTCAAGCTGCTTGCCTTTTTTATTGATTAATATTGTGCTTATTTGTTGTGTGATGTTGCCTATGTTATGTGTACATTCTTTTCTATTTTTTTTGTAATTTAAGTATTGTTCTATTTTTTCTGGAAATTTCTACAATTTGATAATAATGTAGAAATTACAGCAAAATGGCAAATTAATTAATTAGTTAAAGAAGAAGGTAAGAAGCTGTGAACTAGAGTTGACAGGGATAAGGGAAAATTGAAAAAGAGGGAATAGGGAAATGCGACTAACCACGGCGACGGCGAGGCCAAGAAGCAAGAAGACGATGACGTCTGAACCAGAGGCGAGTTGCTGGCTGCTTCTGCTTTTGCTTGACTGAGCTGGCAATAACGAGACCAAGAAGGTGGCGACACACGAACCACGACGAGACCCGGCGACGGAATGATTGAGCCGAGTTGCTGGCTGCTTCGCGTGGTTATTGGCTTGTGGGTGGTGCGAGTGAAGACGAGAGTGTTTTAGAGGCTAAGAGGGATGTTGAGTGTGAGAGGGACGAGTGAGGTGTAGAATTAGGGTTTGGAGTTTTGGCATTAAACGACGTCGTTTATCCTCTTTTTCAAAACAATTAAGCATCCCCAGCTGGAACAACCCCTCTTTAGATGAGAAAACTAGTTTTATTCTCGATGCCTCGCAATGTTCTAAAAACCGGACCGGACCGGCCGGTTCAACCGGGTTAATTGGGAGCCGATCATCTAGCTGGTCCGGTCCATCTCCAAAATTGTCCTGAAAAAACGGTGAAAAATCGGTCAAACCGATAGTTAACTGTTGAACCGACTGAACCAGTTGGGTTTTTGCAAGGACCGGTTTTTTCAAAATCCACCAAACGGCGTCGTTTTGACACTGAGGGAAAAAAAGAAAAGAAAAATTGAAGCTGATCTGAAAACCGGATCAGACCGGTCTGTTCGATTAGTATAACTGTGAATCGGCAGCAATCATGGTCCGATTTGCCCCCTAAAACCGTTTTTCTAAAAATCGGAGGAGAACCGTCGAACCAGTCGGTTTCCAGCCGGTTGAACCGGACAGGGAACCGATCTGTTTGAAAGAAACGGCGTCGTTTTTGCCAAATTTGCTTACTTTCGCTCTTGGTTCTGCAGCTCCGTTTCTTTCTCCCTTTCTCCCTTGCTTTCTTTCATTCACATAAACTCAGCCAAAAAACCCTAGCACTGTTAGCCTACACCAACGCCGCCGCAAGGAGTGGCATACTGCCGCCGTCCGTCCGTCTATCTAGCTTCCCTCGTGCTCCAAGTCTTCAACCCCCGTTCGCTGTCACCGATCGCAGCTGCTTCCTCGAGCTCGGCGTCCGTCGTCTTCGTTCGCGTTCTTCGTCGTTCAAGTTTGCTCGGCGTTCACCGTTCGCGTTCACTCGCCGTTCACCGTTCGGGTTCGCATTCGTCTGAAAGCCATGTTGCCCTGCTTCAAACTCTGCAACCAACCCGCGCGCTCCACCTAGCCGTCGAACTGCTCTCTTTTGTTGCCGCCGTGAGTTCCCTAAACCCACCACCAGACAATACACTCACACAACACCAATAATCTGCTTCAAACTCTGCATCTTCTTATTTCTATTACAATAAGTAACTATTTGATTTGGCAGTGGTTTGGATTTTTTTCATAGACTGAATTAAAGTATACAATAGTTATGTTCTCTTCTCTATCACATTGATACTAAGCTTTGAATTCTCTTATTTCGTTTCAAGTTTACCGCACTCAACATGTTTGATGAAATGCTTTAACCATATTTCCGGTAGGTTTTATCATTTCTAGCTTTTAGAAACTTAGTAAGTTGATTGCACGTGAAATTAGAATAATTGGATCTTAGTAATTAGGAAATTTTAGCTGCACAAATAGCACCTTTGTAGAAAACATATTAGCATGATGATTCCACTTGCATTAGTGTTCTTCTGGTAAATTTTAACTGTTAGTGTGAACTTGTTAATTTGCTAATTGTTCTGATGTTGTTGTTCTGTTGTTCTTCTATTATTTTTATTTATTTATTTTTGTTGTGATTTTCTTTTCTTGAACTTGTTAAGTTGATAATTTGCTGAATTGTTGGGCTGCTGTTGTTTTAATTTGCTAAATTGTTAGGTTTCTGTGATTTAATTTGTTGGATTTTCTATTTAGGTCTTGTTCTTGTTTATTTGCTAACTTGTTGTTGTGTATTTATTGTTATCTTTGAGATTCTTGCTGGATATTGGTTATCATTGATTTATTATATGCTTCATGTTTTCATTGTTTTCTTCTTCTGAAGGAAAAAAATTTCTGTTTTCATTGTTTTGTTGATTGTTTGTTTTGTTTCAGAAATTAATTTTTTGTGATCAATGCTCAACTCTAAATGCTGTTCTGTTGGTTTTGCAGTGTTTGTTTTGTTTCAGAAATCAATTTTTTGTTATCAATGCTCAAACACTGAATGTTGTTCTTCTGTTTTTGTTTTGTTTCATAAATCAATATTTTGTGATCAATGCTCAAACTCTGAATGTTGTTCTGCTGTTTTTGTTGTTTCAGAAATCAATTTTTTGTGATTAATGCTCATACTCTGAATGTTGTTCTGTTTTGTTTTAAGGCTGTGTTTAGAAGAGGTGATTGATTTCTGAGTGTTGTTTTGTTTTTGTTTTAAAGCTCTGTGTTGTGTTCAATTTTCATTTTGTAGGAAATTCTTTGAGGTATATAAGAATTAAGAAGGAAGACTATTTTAATGGTATTATTCTGTTGATTTTGGTATGCTACAAGCTTGAACATAGAATT